>NC_056704.1:15619428-15717931 GCF_018831695.1 Puntigrus tetrazona
TTTACAGTCTTGATTTGTAGCTGTTGCACTTTGAGTATAATTTAGTGTGCTTGTAATTGCTGGCGTTATATTTATAATAACATGTTGGCCTTGACTAATTGGATCTATAGTCTTTTTTTTAAACATTTTGTGTGCTGTCTGCATAGATAACTCGTCATTTTAGCTCTGTGACATACCGCTGCGTAATCCATTTGCAGTAGGCATACGGTTTTATGTGTTGAATACTATGGCAGCCTCTCTATTTAGATATGTGAAAGAATTGGAAAAAGTGGTTGTTGACTTAAAAATCTTTTTGGGGGCATAGCTGAAAAAATACAAAGACACTGAAGATGACTATATATTACTGTTATGTAAGGCTGATGTATAGATTACTTGCTGTTGTGCTATTTTATTTAGTTTTATTTGAGTTATGGAAAAATGTTAAGTGAACGATTGCTCTCGATATATGAATTTATTATTATTTTTCCTATTGTTGTAATATATTTAAATGATTTATTTCCTATAGGCATTGCTTTGCCTTTGCGTCTATTATTTTCTGTTTTTAAGTGATGGCATGTAACCATTAAACTTATGTTTCGAATATTTAAGTTACTGTTTCTGTTTCATTTACATCCTTGTGAAACCTCATTAAATAGATATTAGGCTGTGATCGAACTGGTAACTGTTTCCTCTCATAGCCATTCTTTGGGACGCTCTGTTGCGCTATCGCTAAAACACAACATATCTGTCATCTGATAACATGATTAATTGGCTTGTCAATATAAACAAGACTTTAGAAACATTGGAAACATTTTGATTTAGCTATTTCACTTGCAGTCCCAGTTTGTGTAATACATATAAGGGTTAATATTTTTGACTTTGTTCTATAAGAAACTTTTTATTATTTTAGTGTATAGCTCTTTAGTCACGGTGATGGTACATTTGGCTGGACCTCTGAAGTGTTAGTTAAACCAAACTAGCGACTTTGAGACAGGTGCTCTGTTGCCTCGTCTTACGATTGTGATAGCAAAATATAGAAAGGATAATAAAGAGGCGCAAAGATAGAATGATAGTGACGTTGATGAATAAATTGGGAAACGGAGGTATGTGGATGTGCAGAAGTGGGAAAAGCGAAAAAGAACATTTGAGAGAGTTTTTGACCTGGCGAAATGGATGACGTTCGTTTGCCTTTGGTCAAAGTTTCCTCATTTATGACACAAATATTAAACGAGAGTGTACATATCCAACATAGCAAAAAGAATACACATATCATATATTACTTTGAGCAGTAGCTTACCATGAGTCTGATGTTGATTTTGTTTTTATTATCTTTTTATATTGAAATATTACTGTTTGAGATTAAGCATGTTGAGGCTGACAGTGATAAATTTTCATGTATCAAGGTTCTTCTGTCTTAAAGTGACTGTGACTATCTGGGTGTGATTGTGACTATTTTGTTCTGCAGTCAGTGGTGTTCTAGTTTTCTGACTGAATCTATCACTATAGCCACGGTAGGCACGGTGTGTGTGTGTGTGTGTGTGTTGTTGTGTGTCACTGGGAGCTATAGGAAGCAGCTGACCTACTCAAGTGAATAATCCTCTCTCGTCTAGTCTGTTTATAGGTGATTTTCAGTGGTGGTGGCAAAGAGACAATTTGGTCTTGTATACTTATGTTTTGTGTCTGGCATTTTTCACTAGACAAATTATAGAACTGCAATATTTAAATAAGTAAAACAATAGCTGACATGTGATGTGCAGATTACACTTTGATACTTGAGTACTATTTGCAAAAATGCTATTTTCAGTCTTGCTTTGTTTGTACAACCATGTGCGTTGACCTGTATAGGTGCGTAGAGTGTTTACAGGATCTTATTACCTGCACTTATAGAACTGCTTCTCACCCACACTAATGTCATCATTGAGTACTAATTATAGCAACATATACTAACCTCTTACAGCCTCTTTTATACGAGGACAGTATGGGTGTGGTGCAGTCAGGCTGAGTTCTCCTTGAGAATAATAGGAGTTATGTTGACAAAGATGGTCACCTTTTAGCTATCTCTTCACAGCACACATGGAAAAGAAGTTCTTGTACTTACCTGACTTTGTTCCTTTTAGGAGACAGTGGAAGCTTGCTTGCTAGGATATAATTTTATGGAAATCATTTCATACCAGCATTCATTTGTAGCTGTTCCGAAGAAAGTAGGTGGAAAAGGGTTATTTGACTCTAAACAAAAAAATAAAATATTAAAACTATTTAATTGTTGTGATGAAAAATACAAGGCACAATCTGGCATCAATCAGTGACATCTTATGTAAGTGTTGTTGATTTATTGTCTCACACAAGCCATGGCATGTTCCACAATGTTTTATGGATAGACTATGCAATTACTGTTTGAAAGAGAACAACCTTAGCTTATCTAAGTGTTTTGTTGACACATTTTCGTGTTATCTCTTTCATGCTGGAATGAGAATGACCTGATGTTAACTTAGTGTCCTCGAGTACTCCCCAAATAATCTCTCCATTTATTTCACTGACTATCATGGTCTCCAAATGCATATAACTTACACAAGCCCAGAGTTATGCATAACTCGCCTTGTACTTGTGAGTTCTAGGCTTAAGCTATACAGTGAAACAACATCTTTGCTTGGGGACTGGAACAAATAATCTGACATTGTCTGAGTTAATTAGGGCTAACTGTGATTTAATGTATCAGTATCTGGAATGTGTGGTGTGTGAAAGAGGAAAAGATAGGAAATAAAGGATGCAGTAATAGTGGATGCATTTGTTTATTTACATATCTGGGGCGATGGGATTATAATGACACAGTGGACGAAATGTCCACAGTTCAACGATCACTTTCTGTCATTATGTAACCATGGCTCTGTATTATTTAAAAATGCGGCGAAAAGCAGTGTGCAGGAGTGCGTGGATGAAGATGCTGGTGGCTGTTTCCGAAAATAGACCGAACCTTTTGCGCACTCTTGTATGTGTGAGAGAGCAATGTTCTTGCTAAGTCACGCATACATTTCTTGGATCCAATTTCCACATTTGAAATATCATCACAGTCACACACAGAGCCCATCTATTAATCAATAAAAACAAATGTCTTTACAAATTCCACGTGTTCATAATGGTCGGTGAGAAATTATGACATAATCTATTTGCAAGAAGGAGAATTTTTAATTTAATGTTTATGATATATACCATACATATACCGTTTCTATAGAATGGCGAAGATGCAGATGCAGCACTCTTTTAACAGGACATTTTGCCTTGAGGATTGGCCAATATTTAAGTATTCCAGTATTGTCAGGCCACTATCAAGCTATACAGGTTTAGAATGAGTTTGGATCCTCTGAATATCAGCTGAATAGTCAGGCTGACATGACAGTATAATTTGACTGAGCCTATTTTGATGTGAGTTTTTTACATTTATTTAACAGGTAACAGCTTGAAATATTATGTTTTATCAGTAATGAACATACCTGAAGGAGGAAACAAATGCATAACCACGGGTAAAATGCTCACTCCGTCAATTATAGATTAAATGATATAACTAATGTAAACAGAACTCTTGCAATGTGATGTTTAGTAAGTGAAAAATGCACCCTTGAGTAATGACTAAATACTAGACAAACTTGTTCATTTTCTAAATGCACCAGAGCCTCTGTTGGTTAGTAGAAAAAAACTGTGGAACAGAAATGTTCATTTATTTTTTCCCGGTAACTAATGGTTTGCAGCCCCACTGGCCAAAGTAGGTTTCTTTCGTTTAGTTTAATTGGAATTTAATTTATTTAAGTAATATCATACAAAATACCATAAATCCGAGTTGTTTTTGTTCGGCCTGAAATTAAGAGAAAGCAATATATATATTAAGCAATGCTCTCTATAAGCTAATTACGTATTAACTAGTACTAACTGAAGGTTATTCTTGTAATTTATTTCTATTGTAGGAGATAACGATAATGAATAAAATAAATGAAACATTTGGCACGTCATCTGGAAATGTCAATAAAATAGGATAACAGCTGAAAAGCAAGACCTAGCGACAGTCAAAAAGAAATTTGTCCTTGCCGCTTTACTATAATCAGCTCGACTATGAGATGTTACGGCTTTAAACTAACTAAAGTAGGCAATAGCCCAGCCACTGGAAATGATTCCAAACGTCACCGATAAATCATTTCTATTCGATCCGAAATAAGTCAAAGCGCGAGCCTATTTTGCAGGAAGTACATTGTGTTTGTTTTATTGTTTTGGGTTCCCGATTTACATTTTTGTTCCATTTCCAAGCGAAGCCCATTGCCAAGATTACAGCAATGCACTTTTTATTGACGTCTGAATTGATTATAATACTTTGAAATGCAATAAACCTATTTACAACATTTTCTTTTTTTCCAATTTATTTATTTATTTTTGGTTTATACATATACAATAAAATCAGAGTAGAGAAACCTTTGCGAGGAAGTGGAGAGACGCACGATTGACACCTTGATCAAATTACCAAAACGCGAAACGGCAAGATCAATCGCTGCTCGCCC
Source organism: Puntigrus tetrazona (assembly GCF_018831695.1). Classification (NCBI taxonomy): domain Eukaryota; kingdom Metazoa; phylum Chordata; class Actinopteri; order Cypriniformes; family Cyprinidae; genus Puntigrus; species Puntigrus tetrazona. Next base: position 15,623,949 of record NC_056704.1, read on the forward strand.
GTTCGTCTGACGTGTGAGTAGAACCGATAGTGTTGACGTGTCTCTAAAGCGCTCTCCTCCCTTTAGCTGGCTTTTTCCTTCTCTCTTCTCTTTCTGCCGGGTGAGCGGAACGCTGGCAGCGCTGGACTATCCGTTTACAGCTTCTGCTGGGAAGGCTGAATGGTAGCCGTGATTTCAGGGGACCGTCTTCATGGCAAAGTGAGTAAGTGCTTTTGAAACGATAATCGCATGAGATTCTGCTGTTATATCAAAGTAGAGTGTATGTTAGCATTGTTAACTAAGCCAGACAGCTTTCTTTGATTGCAACCTGAGAGACTAGTGTAAGATTTATTTACTTTATATATATGTTTATTGCCTTACACTTTACTGCAAGTGGGAAATGCATTTCAGTTCTTCTTTAGATTCTTTTTGTGTCATCAGTCAGTGTTTCATAGTATGAGAATTAACGTTTGCCTTGCTTTTCTGGTGGCTTATGATTGAATGCTGGGGGTAGGCATAGCGTTAGCCTGTTAGCTACTTTCTTGAACACGTCTGCATGTTTGTACTACTGCAAAAGTTGTGAACGACTACATAAGATATTTATCTTAAGACAATTAAAACCCTAATACTGGGAGATTAACTTATTTTTTGTATTTTCTTGCGTTGGCAGACTACGTTATAGGAAGTTATTCCAATATTAGGCTAGCAAACAGGCATATTGGTTGATTGGATCTAATTATGTCTTTAACTTGATGCTTGGCGAGTTCATAGATTCGCATGATATACAGATCAGAAAGAGTGAGTGTACTATTATGTGTCACTGTAACGGAGGTATTTTCATTGTGTAAAAAGTCGGAAATATGAGTTTTAGCCTGACAGTTTAATGATGACGACGCTTTAGATTATGCTACTGTTGTCCTAAGTAGCTCACTTACAGGATTTGGGGAAAGATTTTCTTCAGTCTTAAATTTGAATTGCTATACTGTGGGACTTATATAGTACAATTTTCTTTCTTGTTTTGAGAGTAATAAAGCAAAATGCAGATATATAATTTAGTAGATATACTTCTGTAAGTGAATTTGTTTGATTTGTGATCACTAGATGTAGCGTTTCTTCTTAACATTTCTGCTCATTTATTTTCAGTAAAGTTCTTGGAGGTTATAAAATAGCCTTGTTTTGTGCAGTTTGCCGAAAATCCAGAAACCAGAAAGAAAGGTATAACATTTGTAAACTAAAAATATATTTTGTGTGACTACTTTACACACAACCTACAGTTTCAAATCATACCTGTATTTGTCTTTCAGATCAATTCAGAAAAAGTGCTATGGACTGCCATTACACTTGTTCATCTTTCTTGTTTGTTGTCAGGTAAGTTTGATTTGTAAAAGAAGTACACCTAAAATTATTCTATATTTTTATTTACGCCTCCAAGCCTCTTCAGGCTTGGGAATGCTGATGGATGGTGACCATGATATTGAGGCTTTGTAAATCGGATATGTCTGCAAGTACTGCGTTAAAAAACTAACCTATACATGATCTAAGCCTCTGACTTGATGTATTTGACTCGCATTTGGCGTTCCCGGGAAGCCAGTTATTTAGGTTATATTTTAACACAGGATGCTTGAGTAAACTATGTAAGTAATTTTCATTTTGGGCAAACTATTCCTTTAATGTATGAAAACAGCACTTGCCTGTGATTTATAGTGCTCCAGTTGTAACTCGGTGTATAAACTTGAGGTTAAGGGCTCATGTTATATGTGTCTCCTTCTCTCTCAGATCCCACTGTTTGGGATCATGTCTTCAGACTCTGCAGATCCATTCTACTGGATGAGAATCATCTTGGCGTCCAACAGAGAGTAAGTCTGTTTTTTGTATTTGAAATATTACAATGTTGCAGTAATCTAAATTTTTTTGTGTACCTGTTTTATTCAAGCATGTAATATACAGTATTCAACGTTTGAAGTGTATCCATAAAAGTTCATCAAGTGGTTTTGATCCACTTAAATGTTGACAATGCACTGATTCACTGTGCATTGTAAAGTTTACTAATGACTGTTTTCAGGTACTCTGATGGAGTTAGGTATCTCTCCATTGTGACCTCTGGTCTGATCCATGCAGCTGCTGGCAGGAGCTAAAATCATTGAGGTTGGAGACACACCTAAAGATAGAGCGCTTTTCAATGGGAGCCCAGAAATGTATGTATTTTTATATGTTGTTGTTTAATGTATTTGCATTTTTCATGCAACTATATAATATTAAGTAGTTTTGGATTAGTTATCGTATTGATTATAATGTTGTTGATGCTACCAGTTATTTATTTTCCCCAGTGTTTGGTATGATCATCACCATTGGCTAGGCCTATTGTGTATGTCGTGACTGGAAATGTATGGAGACCTTCGGAGAGATGGGTGCTGCATCTGTCTGCTGATCATCATTCAGGTAAGTGCCCATGCACACTCAACACTCTGGAGTTTTTTAAAACAACTGGTCATGCGTATGTTGGTAGGTAAGATACATAGTTACGTTTGCGCAGCTTTTCCTGTAGTTGTTTTGGCCGGTCTGATCGTGTTGCTGCTGGATGAGTTGCTGCAGAAAGTTACGGATTGGAGCTCTGGCTCTCTCTCTTCATCGCCACCAACATCTGTGAGACAATCGTATGGAAGGCATTCAGCCCAACCACAGTCAACACAGGAAGAGGTTTGTGCTCAGGATGCAGCATCTTCTTTAGAACTATATTTTGTACTTAATGTTGACCGAATTTTGTTTGTGTACATACAGGTACTGAGTTTGAGGGAGCTATTATTGCTCTGTTCCACCTGCTGGCACCTCGCGACTGATAAAGTCACGAGCTCTGAGAGAGGCCTTCTGCAGACAGAACCTGCCCAACCTCATGAACCTCATCGCTACAGTCTTTGTCTTTGCAGTGGTCATATACTTCCAGGTCTGTGTCTTTTTTTTTTTTTTTGATGATGATGAAATAACGGCTTAAGTCAATGTTAATTGCTCCAGAAGACTGTGTACTAAATCAAGTACTTTAAAGTTGAAATTAAAGCTGATTTAAATTGTTTTGCACAGGGCTTGTGGAGTCGACCTGCCCATCAAGTCTGCGTTGCCAGTGGCCAGTGGTACAACACCTATCCCATAAAGCTGTTCTACACCTCCAACATTCCCATCATCCTGCAGTCTGCTCTGGTTTCTAACCTGTACGTCATTTCTCAGATGCTCTCCACCTCGTTTCAGTGGAAATTTCCTGTAGTCAACCTACTAGGGACTTGGTCTGTAAGTGTCTCAGTGCCTGTTGCTGTGTGCCATGTCTTCCTTAAAATTTAAATCCAGACATTGTTTTGTAGAATGCAAGCCAGAAACCAGAAAAACCTTCCTAATAGCATGTTTTTATTTGTTATTGTAGGACACCTCATCCGGTGGTCGGCTGCCTGCACATACCCCTGTAGGTGGTCTGTGTTACTATCTGTCTCCTCCGGAGTCATTTGGTTCTTTGTGCTTGAAGACCCAGTCCATGCAGTGATCTACATTGTATTCATGCACAGGATCCTGCCTAGCTCTTTTTAAGACTTGGATTGAAGTTTCTGGATCATCTGCAAAGATGTATAGTTACTAGTTCTTGTTCATTCATCAGTGTTGTTTTAGATATTTTATATGAAGTTGTAATGATTGTATGTATGTGCTTTTTAGGTGGCCAAGCAGCTGAGAAAGAACGGCAGATGGTGATGAGGGGACACAGAGAAACCTCTATGGTTCATGAACTCAACAGGTGAGCTACAAACACATTAGCTTTTCCAGTACTTGCTCTTCAGGACCTACATTAATCTCACACATTCTCTTTTTGTTGTTCAGGTACATCCCCACTGCAGCTGCATTTTGGTGGACTGTGTATCGGAGGACTTTCAGTAATGGCTGACTTCCTGGGTGCCATCGGCTCTGGAACAGGAATCCTATTACTGTTACCATTATCTATCAGTACTTTGAAATATTTTTGTTAAGGAACAGAGTAGAAGTTGGCAGCATGGGAGCGCTCCTCTTCTAAACAAGGACACTCACAAAACACACACATACTTGCTGACACCTTATGAAACACTTTTATTATTTTATGATTGTTTGTCATTTTTTTTTCGGTCTTGATTTAAACATGTAAAATGGTCTGTCACGAGTGCTGTCTTGGGAGAACAGCTAGTCCAGCTGGAGCATGCTCTCCTGTTTTGTCAGAAGTATGGTGCAACGTTTCTAAATTCAGTGATTGGACAGTAAAGATGGACTCTGTGAGCTCTAGCTAGGAATATTAAGGGAGTTTTCCTACTCAGTCTGTCTTTCCTCTGTCTCCATGTCACTGAATCCCTTGTTTTTCTTGTCCAGATCTAGTTATGCCAGTAAAAGGATTTTCCAGAAAGTATTGTTAATGTTGAGTTAATGCACTCCAACACTGCCAAGTTTGACTCCACACACAAACTGGGTTTTGTTTTTTTGTCTCAGTTTGTCATATCAGTCTGATGGACATTAATTTTCCAATAATAGCTGAAATACTCACTCTAACACTTCATACTGTATTTAATTGTGATGGTTTAGTTATGCCAAAAGATCGGTCAGCAGAATGGCTCAAATCAGTTCTAAACAAGGCAACATTAAAATCATCAAATGCAACAAAACATTATGGCACCATTGGCGTGTTTTTTTGTTGTTGTTTAGGGTTTTTGTGTGCGTGTGCTCATTTCCGCTGGAGAATCCTTTTGTACAGAAACATCTTTCTACAGTAGGGTTTCAAGATTTTCTGTTGTTGAAAGTGCTTCATGCCACTAGTTGAGGAAGCTCAGTGGCAGACAGAACTGGTTACCTAAAGTCTGTTTACTTCAAAATTAAGCCCTTTTACTGTATCATTGGGTGTCTGTATATATGACATTTAATGCGATGCGTAACCATGTAAAATAAATCTTTTTTTTTTTTTGAACCGTGTAAAAAGAAATGTTCGAATTCAAAATATATTCAGCAAAGGCTGATCATTTCTCAATAAAAACTCGTTTTGGGAAATATGTGTTTCATTTGTAGAACATATCTTACTGTAACCTTAACATTAGGGGGTTAAAAATCTTTTCATGTGGAATGTAAACCTGAAACTCAGTTTCTTCCTTTTTACAGTTTGAGCTGTTATGCAGGTGTCTGCAGTTACTGCAAATGATTTCATAAAGAAAATACCCTTATTCAAGTATACAATGGCTTAAAACAACGGTTGTACAATTAGTTCAAGCCCTGCTGGATGTTCATAATGTTAATGTGTTCATGAGTATAAAGTCGTTTACACTTTTCATTTTAAACAGTAATTTCTGAGCTCTATAAACACTATAAACATAAAGACTTACACAATTAATTTTTCCAGATGCAAATAAAAAAACGGTGGGTTTATTATTTTCACAGGACAATCTGAGAGGGCACACATTTGGAGGTCCTCGTCTACTGTTCATGACGTCATGATATTTGATTTGATAACGTGGGTTTAAAGCGGCATTGACCAAGAGAGAAATGACAGTGACAGGACAAATAGACGGGGAGATTGTTGTTGGCCAACAGGGAACTTTTTGAGTTGATACTGCAAAATATTGATAAACCGCTGGAAAATCAGCACACGCACTGCATTGTATCTGGTTCTGCTACATTTAACGTTACTTTATAATTTCTTTGTAGAAAAAAATGACTACAGTCAACGATGAAGGTAATTCAGAGTCAATTCCTGAACTGGATTTTTAAAAATGATTGATGCTATCAATAACTATATCTATAACTGGCTATCTGTTGGCTATTAGGAGTGTAAAAGATCTGAAACTTAATTCCTGCCATAAGACTAGATGATAGCGATGACCTTGTAATTCGGGTGAATACTATATACATGTGCGAGTTGTCTTTACTGATTCCAACACTGAAAAATAAATGAACAAAAAAAAAAGAAGAAGAAAAACTCTCAAAATGTTTGCATTTTTTGGAATGTTCAGTAAGCTGATATGTATTATTCACTGATCTACAGTAGAGAAGATTATATAGATCCGTGTTATTAACCCACATTGTTCCAAATGGTCAAGGGCTACAGCAAGTGACAAATTGATAAACTGGAAATGTCCATTTCTAGGAATAATACATCATTGACCAAAATAGACAAGAATCATTTAAACATTACACAACGCCAAAGTAACACTTAAAAATTAACAATGTAACAAAACAAAAAATGTAAAGATTAAAAACAAGGTTACTGTGAATACTGTTACTGTTGTCTTAGAAAGTAGTTTACCACAACTTTTTCAAAATAACCATTTTTGATAACATTGCTAATAACAGTAATATGAAATAAACTTCTATGTATTTCTTTTTGAGTTGTTATTAATTACTTGCATACTTGATAACTATTAATTGTCATCATTAACTTTACAGGGAAGGACCGTGAGTCATATTTGTTACCAAGGAAGAACATGAAATTCCTAGCACTGTGAAACTGGTTGGAGGAGGATGAAAATGAGGAGTATGAAGAAAAAGGTGATATATGGACAGAAGCACTTCCTTTTGAGATGAAACTGTGTAACTCGTCATTTTATGTCCATCCCGCTTTCTCTTTGTGTTCAGGTCTCATCTTGCCGGTTGGTAAGATAAATTGGGACTGTCCGTGTTTAGGAGGATGGCAGAGTGGAGTTTGTGGAGGAGCAGTTTAAGACTGCATTCACCTGCTTCCCACTTTAGTCAGAGAAGAGGTGAAGGGTTCGGACTGTCTGGAGCAATTCAGTAGCATGCAGGAGTGTTTTCGTCAACATCCTGGAAGTCTTTGCTCAAGAAGATAATCCTCAGAGTGCCAATCCTGGATCTGAAAGCAGAACAAAAAAGACTCCCCTTCCATCTCTGACTTCAACTCAAGCAAAGAGTCTGACCCTCCGCCCACTGAGACAAATGATATGCCCTCACAGCTGCCCGTAGCTAGTTAAAATTGGAGAACAACCAATTTCTTATTCCACTTTTTGTTTTACTTTAATATATTAATATAAAATGAGACATAAAGGAAAGCAGGGACACTACATGAATGCAAAAAGTAAGATTAAATGGATATATATTTTTTAATCAACATGACATCCTGAAATATATAATGTGATCTTAAACATGGCAAGACATTGAGTAAAAGGAATCATATATAGAATATAGGTTTTTGTTGAACTCTCTCACTTAAAGTGTGTTCTGAAAATTTCATATTTAAACATTTTGTGTTCTGTCTGTCTTTACTCCTTTTTCATATTTTCTATTTTGTTCATACAGTCACCTTAATCCAAGTGTAACTTTGTTACATATTGATGTGTGAAAGTGTGTGATTTAAAGTCTACAAAGATAATGTATGTCATACATTGTACTTGAGTGAGTGCAAGTATTTGTGTGCAAAAACGTGGGATATTTTGAATAAAAGTTATAAACTCAACAACTTTATTTTATTTTTTGGCCATTTAAGTATATATGTAATTGTGTGCAAACCCGTATCAAAGCAATTTAAGGAAGGCTAATGAATCATCTTTCACGTTGGGTCCAAACATTTGAGATTACATAAAAAGTTAATTAAAAGCTTTGATTCAAAACATAGTCTAACATCTGTTTTCCACAGGACAGACTAAATGTCATACAGATTTGGAATGACACGAGGCTGAGCAAATGCTGACAGAATGGGTGAAAAGAAAAAATCAAATTTCTAGCGAATTCTGTCAGTCAAGGCTCTACTAACAAATGTAAATTAGATCTGTTAAAAAAAGGGAGCTAAGGAATGAGGTTTCTTGAATTATATATATTTTACAGCCAATTTTGCATACGGTGAAAAAAAAGCAAGAGAGCTTTAGATTGGTCAGAAAAAATGAAATTGATGTTTCTGAACTGGTATTTGTTTTTATGTTTTTGGGAGAGTGCCACATCATGTTTAGCTTGTTCAATGATTGCCTGACAGATATCTGAAGTTTCTTATTGGATGACACAGAGAGGAAAGCCAAGTAAACTGACCAATGGATTGATAGGGGAGGAGGACAGAGTGTCCCAGCAGGGCAGTGTTTATATAAACCTCTGTAATTCTTCCTGTGAAGTACAAACCAATCCAGAGAGAACTTGTAAGTGTAAACCTTTGCCTACAGAGATGTATTTTAAATGCATATCTGTTGTTTTCATATATTTATATATAATCTGTGAATACAGGAGTGATGTCGACCTAAAAGAGATCTGTGCGGATTACCACTTGATCCTCTTCCTCCAAACCGTGGCAGAGACCCCAGCATACCGCATGCACCTGTCCGTACTCCAAACCTCACCCCAGCGGAAGAACGGGTGGGTTAATATATCTCTGACACATCTATTTACTCATTTAATACAATTGAAAATTTAATAGATAAATAAATAAAGATCTGGAGAATATCCAGTCTGCTATCTTTCATACAATAACAGCGCATGGGGACCAAAAAAGGAAAAAAAACATTTGCATTTGACTTGCATGAATCTTTAGAAGCGATATGATAACTTAGTTGTTCAGTAAAAATATTTTTATTTTCCTGATTTTGAAAAAACACATTGACTCTTTAATTTGAATTAGTTTACATAGTTGTGTAATGAGATGGCTATTTACAGCCTGAAAATATGAAATGTTGACCTGAAATACACTACTGTTCAAAAGCAAATGAAACGAATGCTTTTATTCAGCAAGTTTAAAACATTAAATTTGTCAAAAGTGATGATAAAGTTTTTTTCTTTAAAAGTCTATTTCAAGTAATTCCTGTCTGAACAAAGAAACCTGAAAAAAATATTTAATGGTATACACGACTATTATGCAGCAAAACTGTTCAACATTGTGATATAATAACAAGAACGTTGTAAGAATGTAATTCTAATGTATTATGCACAGTATTACTGTTTCAAAAGCAAAACCAATTCTTCTCAGTGATCAGCAGTGATTTCCACACTGTGAGCCCCTGTCAATCATTAGAGAATTTTGTAAGAGAGAAGGAATGAATGCTCAGTGATGTGGAATGTGGAACAGAGACCAAAACATTTTGTAACTTGATTGCATCACAATCACTCATCTCTACTGAACGCTCCTGTTGTTGGTCTCTGTCTCAGGTTCTCTAGCTGGCTTTGAGGAATGCTTTGAGATACTTTCCTCCTAACCTGCATGCTAGTCTGGCTACAGAGTTTGTGCAGGAGCTCAGACAGTATGGACACATTTACATGTACCGCTTCTGTCCTCGCTACATATGAGGTACAAAATAAGTGTCACGTGGACACTTGTATTAATATATGTTGTCTTAACCGTGGCGTTTAACATCTTATCTGTGACTGTATGTATGCGTTATAGAGCCTATCCTATCGATCAGTACCCATGCAGAACAAGACAAGCTGCTTCCATCATGCTTATGATAATGAACAACCTGGATCCTGCTGTAGCACAGGTACGTCTTTACATGTGATATATAACAATAGAGAAAGGGCTAGGAGGTTTATTCACTTCTTTTAGACCTATAGATCTTTTTCCTTCCTAAGTTCTGTAAGTAATGTGTCTCTGAAATACACTCTCATTTGAATGCTTGTCTGCTCACAGTTCCCACAAGAGCTGGTCACATATGGAGAAGCGGACAGGTGTTCATCAACTGGGCGCAGGTAGATTTTTACAGATTTGTGCATCGGTAAGGTACTGTTTTATACATCTATAATACACCTTTTTTTCATATATGCTGTGTTTCTGTGTGTGTTTTTATGTGTAGTTCTGGTTGGTATTTCACTATCTGAGCACCATGACTGAAGAGCAGACCCTTGTGATGTACAGTGGGCACCCATTGGGACTTTTTCCCAGCCTTCCTTCTTCACCTCGCTGTGTTATCACAAACGGCATGGTAAGATACACAAGGACCTTTATGCATGAGTATGGGTTATTAAAAACAAAATAGAAAGAAGATCTGCACACTGTTAATCTCCCTTTATTCGTGAACTGTAAAAATAGCAGCGCTTCGGTCAAAGACCTTCACCGGGCAAACACCTGTATGTGTGCATCTCTTATTCTTCTTGCTTTGTTTCAGGTCATTCCAAACTATTCTTCCAGAGAGGAATATGAGAAGATGTTTGCTATGGGCATTACAATGTGAGATTTCACCAATACTTATTAACTAGTCTCTAATAATGAAGACCGCATTTATTTGATCAAAAATGCAGTAAAACAGTATTGTCAAATATTATTACAAAAATATATTTTTATAAAAATCTAAAATTATTACTGATTCGGTTCTTAAGAAATATTTCTTTTTATTATTAATGTTGAAAACAGTTGTGCTGCTTAATATGTTTGTGAAAACTGTGATGTATTAGTTGAATTCTTGAATAGAAAGTTCCAAATACAGGCCTAATTTATGTGAAATACATTATAAATATTTTTACTGCCGCTTTTAATCAATATAATGCATCCCTGAAGAACTGGTCTGTGTTTCTTTGTGTTTATGGTTAGGTATGGGCAGATGACTGCTGGAAGTTACTGCTACATCGGCCCATGAGGAATTGTCCACGGCACCATGGTAACAAATGCATCTAATTCAAAAAATTCAGTTTAAATGAAAACGATCTAAATGAATATTTTTCTTTGTAAATAGTTGACAGTGCTCAATGCAGGTCGGAGATACTTGGGTTCAGGTGACCTGAGAGGTCGTGTGTTTGTGACATCCGGTCTGGGAGGCATGAGCGGAGCACAAGCAAAGGCAGCGGTCATTGCTGGCTGTGTTGGGGTCATTGCAGAGGTTAGATAATGGTTCAAGTAAAATCTATAATTACATATTTCTAGCTAGTCAGTATATTCAGTTTCTTGTTAAAAACTCATTTAATTACCAATCGATGGGTAATATTCACATCTGTTTCAGTTCCATTTTGACATCATTTAAAAGTGTCTTTTAAAAAACTAGTCTCAACTTTAAATGGACCAAAATGTGAACCCACTTGTTTTGCATTCACACCTTTCCTGGCCATAGAGTGGGCACATTTTGATTTACCTTGGTCCTTCCAGTTTTCATATGTATTTGTAAACAGTTGTCCCTCAATCAGTAATAAAAACTGAGATAAAATATTTAAAATAATGTTAATTCAAAAATAAAGTGAACACGCCACACTTTGCCTTGAGAATTTATTATGAGAGAACAAGTCTGGATTCCTCTAATTTCAGTTTAAATTGCAAAACACTCTCAGGCCCAAAAATTGATTCACGTGTGAAGAAGTCATAACTGACCTCCACAGGTTGATGAAACTCCACTGAAGAAAAGGCATGAGCAGGGCTGGTTGATGGAGATCACTAGTGACCTGAGCCACTGCATCCAACGCATCAGGTGCAGTATGCAAGAAAATATACATAGAAACACACAGACATATATTTAACTTATGCTTGATCTTATAGGGAGGCTAGAAAGGCCAAGATGGCCTTGAGTTTGGGATACCATGGCAACATTGTGGATCTCTGGTAAGTTGTGTACTTCATATTCAGTTTGCAATAGTTTTCATTTTTAGTAAATTATATTTTTATATTTATATTTTTCAGGGAGTGCCTGTACCAGGACTATAAGAAGACAGGAGAGTTGTTGGTTGATTTGGGTTCTGATCAGACATCACTTCATAATCCATTCAGTGGAGGATATTATCCAGTGCAACTTGCCTTCAGACAAGCCAATCAGCTCATGAACACTGACCCTGAGCGCTTCAAAACCCTGGTACATGAAAGGTACACAGAAATCCCTTTATCCGAGTTACAAAAATAACTAAAAGATATTTAAAACTACATAAGCTTCAACTCTGTTGTGTAGTCTTCGCAGGCAGGTGGCTGCCATCAATAAATTGTCTGATGCAGGGATGTTCTTCTGGGACTACGGCAATGCTTTTCTGTTAGAAGCCCAGAGAGCAGGCAAGTAAAGAGTCAGCTGACCTTACATGGCTACTTACCAAATAAATAAATGGATGAGTTATGAATTATTTCATGTAGTAAGAAAGACCACAGAGTGATAGGAGAGATGTGAAACTGTCTCAATATAGATTTTTAAAGAAGCTCATTTGTGACGCAGAAAAAAAAGGGCAATTGTAACTTTTAAATCTTACCATTCCTATTTATATAATTTATATAAACAATTTGTATAAACAAATTTAATTAATTCTGTTCATTTTGTCACTTTAATTCTGTGAAGAATCGTGAGATATAAGCTCTAAGATCTAAAAAGTGAAAAAGTGAACCTTTTATATCATCATGAAACAAAAAAAAAAAAAGAATTGTGATGTAAACTCAGAATTCAGAGGAAGATCATTCAGAAATAATGAGATGTAAACAGTATATTAAGACAAAAAAATGCAAGAGAAAAATGCATACGTTTTATGTCAAAAAAATTTACATTTATATCTTATAATCCTGAAAAAAGTTTTTTCCCTTTTTGTTTTTCACGTGAAATGCCATTATTCACTCACTTTTATGTTTTCCAGTGAGCCATCTAATAAAACTTTTCAACATTAAAAAGTATGCATAGTTAACCTCAAACAAATCTCTTGAAGACAAAAAAGGCATCAGTAAACATCTTCTTCTGTCTCTTCAAGGTGCGGAGGTAGAGAAGAAAGGAGGAGGGGCTACTGAGTTTAAATATCCTTCATATGTCCAACACATAATGGGGTAAGTGACCATTCGCATGCTTACACACACATATATGTGCTAACTACACACTTACAGACTAGTTTTAATCTTTTATCCTTCCTGTAGAGATATTTTTTCACTGGGTTTTGGGCCATTTCGTTGGGTCTGTACATCTGGTGACCCTGCTGACCTGGCTGAGACCGACTCAATCGCCACTGCTGTACTAGAACAGACAAGTTCCACAGTAACCGAACGTGTCCGACAGCAGTACAGTGACAACATCCGCTGGATCCGTGAAGCAGGAAAACACAAGATGGTACGAGTCTAAATCACCACAATGTTCATTTATTTGTGCAACAATTTTGAACATATACTGACATCAAGTGGTGTGGATTCAGCATAACACCAAAGCAAGTGAAGCCATTGTAACAGTCAGCCGAAGAATTTGAAAAAACCCATCCAATAATAGGCTTGCCGTTATGATTTTAATCATACTTTTTAATTAATTTCTTTAAGATTAAAACTTTAAACATTTCACTTAATCTTTTAGGTTGTGTGTTGAGTTTAGGTTGTAAGACTGAGTTCTGTGTTTAGGTTGTTGGTTGCAGGCCCGTATTCTCTATTCGGACCAGCGAGGGAAGAGTATCCATCGCCTTGGCTATAAACCAAGCCATTGCTAAAGGCAGAGTCTCGGTAAAGCTACTGAAGTGTGCATACTACACTACTCATTTAATTATGGTTCATTAATACACATTTGCATTAGTGCAACTGTGTTTTACCCCCTCAGGCTCCGGTAGTCATCAGTAGAGACCACCATGATGTCAGCGGGACAGACAGCCCCTTCAGGGAAACCTCCAATGTTTATGATGGCTCGGCCTTCTGTGCAGGTACAAACAGACATACACTTTATACTATCTATATTGAGTATGGGATAATGTAAAAGTAAAATTGCATAATAAAATAACCTAATAAGGAGATCAGGAGGGTGTTGCATCATTCTGAAAGACTGTCGAATATATATTATCTTGCTTATTACACAGCTGCTTAGAGAATAAAAAAATCATGAAAAAAAAAAAAATCAGAATTTCATTATACTAAAGTATTATTTATGTATATAATATGTCTGTACATTTGTTATAGACATGGCAGTGCAGAACTTTGTTGGTGATGCATTCATTAGTGCCACATGGGTTGCTTTGCACAATGGAGGAGGAGTTGGATGGCAAGGAGAAATTTGATTATTTATAGTTGAAAATTACTTTAGAAAGTACTTATAATTCACTAATTGGCTTGCAATTGTGTATTACTGATAAGTTCATTAGTAAAAACCAAAACAAAATGCACCATAAAATATCGTTTTAGTTAGTAATTAGTAAGCGTATTTATTAATGACCCTTATTTTTATTTTTAGGGGGGAAGTGATAAATGGTGGTTTTGGATTGGTTCTGGATGGTTCTGAAGAAGCAGGGCAAAAAGCTAAACTAATGCTGAACTGGGATGTCTCTAATGGGGTAAGTATCTTGTGTGTGTTGATATATACACTGATTATACTGTTATATATAAATACTGATGTGTAATATCATTAGGTGGCACGGAGATGCTGGTCTGGCAATGCTAATGCTTATGAGACAATTCAACGTACCATGGAGAACCAGCACCAGCTGAGAGTCACAATGCCCAACCCAGTACAGGACGATCAAATCCTGGACCGTGCACTGCATAAAAGACTGAACGATTTTTTTTTTTTTTTGTTTTTAAATATGACATTATTCATTAAAAGCAACAGAATTAGTGTTTATTAACACAATTTTTTTCATACCAGAAAAAATTGTAAATGTAAAGTAATAAAAATAAAATAAAAAATAAAAATGTACACCTGCATTTGTATTTTATAAATGAAAACAACCGTTTTATTTCAGTGAATTGACTTGAATAAATATTTGAGGAAAAGAAACAAGATGATGTGTGTTTTATATGATTATAAAATAAGAAAAAAAAGGTAAGAAAGGTCCTGGAAATAAGTCACAAGTGGACAAATATTATAATATAGTTCATTTTAATTTGGTCAAATGATAGTATTTTAGTACAATAATGATATAAACAGTTTGGATAAAAGTGTCTTCTAAATGACTAAATGTAAACAGTGATAATAAGAATTCTAGATGCAAGTGACAAATTTTCTCTCTTCTTTTGGTATATAGTATAATTAAACTGTTTTCTTTAGTCAAAAGGAAGAAAAGCTTTGACCTCTGAGCAAGAAGTCATGGATGTCATGGATACACGCAAACATGCCATGCATGGACTTTTATTACTTCACAGCTACATTTACAGAAGCTAGTGGCGTTGAAAAAGCCTGCCATATTACAATTTAGCCTAATTTCATTTGAATTGATATTTTTTTAAACAATGCCCAAACGTCCAGTACTGGGAACGCGGTGCTTACTGGACGACCCGACACTCGCAGTGGAATTTAGCCTGTTAAAAAACCGAGAGTTGGCAAAGACATACCCATTGCAGAAGGAATGTGTTTCTTTGGGACCACAAAAATGCAGTGGTAGTGCCTCTAGGAAGCATATAATGGATAAAATGAAAGAACCGACTCGTCCGCACCCGGAACTCCTCGACGCTAGACCTGCAATACCTGCATCGAACCACAGAGGCGCTGCTGAGTTCTGCTCGAGTTCACCTGGAGACAAACCCGAGGACTGGATCAACGACAGGAAAGCGTTCAGAAAAGCGCTAGAACGGATGGGAGATCTGCGCAGGTGGCTCCATAATAAACCCATTCTCACCGACTTGGAGGTCCTCGTTATGGAACGAGAAAGACAAGCTAAGCGGATGTCATCATTCCCTCCAGAAACAAGCACTGTTCCACCACTAGACGCGGTCACTGAACATACTTAATATTGACAATGAAATCTAAATGAAATTGTGATGTGTAATGGCTCTAACTAAGAACAAAACAGAATTTTATTAGTAAATGAAGTTAAATCAAAGAAATACTTTTTGGGAGGGTTTTTAAATTTGTCAAATTTGTTTTTATCGTAGTCTCCGAGCACGCTCAGATGTGAACTAGAAGAGGTGAAGAGTTTTCTGCGCATGTGCGAATCCTGCAACCTCCTCAAACTCTTGGACTGGAACGGGACTGGTAAATTAAAGCGTGTAGACCTCGCTGCTCTGTTTAAAAAGGTGTGCATATACAGCTCTGGCAGTACATTCGTTATTTAGTTTTTGCACTGTAGAATAAAACAGATGTTTTTGGTTTGTTTGTAGGAAGGCTTCTTCATACAGCCTGAGCGGCTGAATGTGTTGATGTCCTCTTTGAATAGTAAGGATGGAAAGTCTGTAACTGTGGTAGATGTGGCTGCTGGGATTCAGGCCTGGAGCAAAAACATCATGAAAACGAAGAACAATCAAGCCCAGGTATATCTTGGTCTGGGGTAAAGATAAGTGCAAAAAATGTGAATGCGTGATAATGAGCGTTCATTGCTTATAGCGTGTTATATCATAAGATATTGCATGTTTATGTTTATGTTTATGTTTAGGTTATTGGAATGCAGACTGTGAGGGAAGGGTTGGTTCAAGACACCATATTCCAATACACGGAGATGAGATAGATGACCAGGTACAGCAAAACATAAACATATAAAAATACTAATAACTGTCAAAAAATAAATATCAAAGACCATTACAGTACCATATTCCCACCAAAGTACTTTGTATAAGGGCAATTAAAATAATTGTGGTAACAACATTTGAATGTTTATTTTTTTTGTATACAATTAATGTTAATTACAGTACTAAAATTATGTCTGGTGAGTTTTGATGCAAGTTACTACATACGTAAAAACATTACTAGGGCATGCAGGATGTGGAGGTGTTAGTGATCATGCGGAGAGTGCTGGCAGCATCCAAGACCTCTTGTCCTTCTACTCTGAGTGGCCCACTGGGCAGAGAAGTGGATCGTTTCAGGAGACTTTGTTTGAGAGAATACCTGAAATCACTGGAACAATGCCAACAACAAGGGATAAATGTGAGGCAGGCCACACTACAGAAAGGTATTTTTATATAAATGATATAGAAACTGCACACATAGAGATGGCATAGTAAACCATTGAAAAATGAATGGCAGATACAAATGCGACCTGACAGTGTCTTTTCCTCTAAGTCCTGTTGCACCCTGGTGATAAATTTGGAGGTTACTTTGGGACATCCAGAACACACCGAGTTGATGGTAGAGCACATAAGAACCACAAAGAGATGTAAGTCACTATGATAAAAAAAATCTACTGATCAGGATCGGGACAAGGAGATTTGTTTGATTGTCTATATGTTTTGTTAGCTTAAAAAAATGAGTTTTAATTCTTTTATTTATCAAAAATGCATTCATTTAGCGTGTTAAAAATGTAAAATTCTATTTTAAATAAAAAGTCCTGAAAAATGGATCATGGTTTCCACAAAAATATTAAGCAGCATAAAATGTCTATTAAATGCCAAATTAAATTATTTCTGAAGGATCACTGAAGACTGGGGTAATGGCTGCTGAAAATTCTGCCATCATGGGAAATAGAAATTACATTAAATATTATTAAAATATAAAGCAGATTTAAAAATTTTATTAAAATTTTGTGCTGTATTTTCTTGCTGCAGATACTTTTGAAGCATGTAGGGTGTGTTTTAAATAAGGATGTTTTATTTTGGTTATGTCTGCATATGTGTTGTAGGAAGCCTGTTTGCTGGATTTGACTCTAATCCTTTCTGGCCTGGAAAGGAAGATCATGTGCGCTTGTTTCTGCCTGTGATGACAAGCTCTCCTGCAACGGTTTTATTTCAGCGTATCAAACATACTGTTGCGCCAAGTCCTGGACACTGGCCTGTAAATCATTTAGGATACTCAACCTCTGGAGACATAGAATCTCATAAAATCTACAGCCTCTAGACCATCTTTGATCTGTATAGAATGTCTGTATTAAATTGTTGTTTTGACCTTCTAAAAAGTGATTTTCTACCATTAGATGGCGGCACGCAAACACTGAAATACTACTGTAGGTGCGCTGCTATTTTTAGCTACGCAGTTCTTTGCTTTTTTCGCTCAGCATATTGTCCTCTGTGACAACTAAAGCAGTCATGTTTGATTTTAATAAATACTAAAATGTAAAAATTTCCCTGAATAATGTTTTTTTAATATATATATATATATATATATATATATATATATATATATATATATATATATATATATATACACAATTACCTGTGTGTGTTTTGTGAACAGAACTCTGTTTTCCTGTTTTATGTATTCTTGACACAGGGTATTTGCATTAGGAAGTATAAAGCAGAGGGATTTGTTTGATGATATAGATCAGCACTCTTATGAAATGAGAAAACAGAAAGAGCACACTGTAGCAGAGAGACGTCAAAGATGTCACGAATTTTGAGTCCGCTCCTGTCAACTCGTGAGAATGGTCTTCTCTTCAATTTACTAAGTCATGACTGCAGTGTGAGTTCACTTTTTAAAATACTTTTCATCCGTGTTACTTATTTGTTTTGTTATATATTACCAAATCTAAATACCATAAGTATTTGTAAGATGATTTGTAATTATAATGTGTTGCCTGAGACCTGTGTCATTCCATGACATATCTTCTGAAGAGAAGTTACGTAGTTATGCAGAGAAGTTATTTATACATATAATTTTTCAGCTAGTTGTCAGAGGTCAGAGCAACAGTTGTCAGTTTTATTTAGTTTAACTTGATGTTACAGAATTAGTAACTTAAAATTGTTACAGTGATACTAGAATAACAGTGAACTGGCTCACCGAAAAAACTTGGCTGGTGTTTCAGTGCTCTTTCCAAAGCGCTTCTTTTGCTTTATCTGAAATACACAACCCGATCCAAACCACTGACCACTGGTTTTCTGGTTTGTAGACAGTACACATGGTGGTTATTTTAATGATTCACAGATATAGAGCAGCAGAGGCCAGTCGTGGGATAAATGCATACAACTGTTTAACTATGCAAACCTATGCAAATGGAATATTTCAGACAAAATTGCATATTTGTACAGACAAACATGCTACATAACCGCTGACTGCACATAGCAACTGGCTCTGTATTTGTGTATCAATTAAAGAAATATATACTGTATTGTGTGCCTGTAAATATACTCAAATGTATATATTCACAGACACAGTATGTGTGTGTGTGTGTGTGTGTGTGTGTGTGTGTGTGTGTGTGTGTGTATGTGTTTGTTCATGTACATTACAGGTTTTAGCATGCGGTATTGTCCAGCTGGTAATGGCAGCCCTCCACAGAAAAAAATGAATGGAAAAATCACAGTTCAGGAGTATTATGTCTGGTGCAAGATAACTCCGTGCATTCAACTTTCATGAGACTCTACTGTCTTAAGGTGAGACTAACAGATAGTACAAAAATAATGAGAATTTTAGAATGGAAGCAGTTTCAGGAAAAATCTCAAATTAAAATATTGTTAATAGATGATTTTATGTACATTTGTCTTTTTATGTACATTTGTTCTACATTTATTCTGCATTCTACAAATTATACATCAGTACACACAGTCTGTTTTTATTGGTGATATGAAGAAAAAATGTTATATATTAGTTTATATATTAAAAATATTTATATAATGTAAATTATATGAATATATACATGTAAATATTTTCAAAATATATACTGTATGTTTGTGTATTATATATACAGAATAAATATACACAGTACACACATACATTATGTAAAGAAATGTATTTTGAATGCGATTAATGCTCGTTTGACAGCACTAGTTTTTATATATTTCAGACTAAACATCGCAGCATTCTCACAAATGTCATTATTTTCTCTCTCTAGTTAGTAGAATGTATTTAAATTTTTATCAGAAATGTCTACTCATTTCCATGACTTGTTAATGTGTAATGGTTCTGCTTTAGACTTTTACCCTCTGCTGTGTGACTGTGGTATTTCTCATTTTCTTTGCAGAAAGCCAAGCTGCAATGGGAACAGGAGCTGTACACACCATTTGAATACTCAGAAACATGTCCTTATTTCCATACCTTCCCCGGTGATGTGAGTGTCAAATACATTGCATTGCATGTATCTGTTTTTACGTGCATAAATATGTGCATGCAAATCTGCATTCTCAACCAAGCATATTAAATCATATTTAATATAAAAAAAAAAACAAAAGGTTTAGGGATATAAAGTATCATTAGCTCAACAATAGAAAAGCAATAGAAGTCGTTGGAATGACCTTATCATGATTAAAACCAAACGTGTATGCAGGAGTGTCAGATAGGAATAAACTTCACAGATGAAGATGAGGCCAAGCAGTTCTACATTGCTGTGCAGAAGCAGATCAGTGACAACAAAGGTCTGACACTCTGCAATTCTCCTTGCAAATCGCATTAAAGTAAAGGATGTTGTGCCAATGAATGTTCCTCTCTTTACAGCATCTTTGGGACTTACACGGAGATACAGTGTGGGGGTGTTTCAGACTGGAAAGAAAAACTTGACAATTGTCTTAGAGGAAATGCATTGCACAAGAGGTGAGAAGCAAAACAGCCATAGAGAGGCAACCAAGATTTATTGCAATTTCTGAGTGAAAATGTTGAGAAGTAAAACCCACAGTAGTATTTTTTGTTTCAGTGTATGCTAGTTGGGTTCTGATTATTTGTGTTTTTGAGGCTTTCATTCTGGCCATAGGCTTTCTCTCAGAAGTTCACCCAGAGTTCCACAACATCTTGATTCGGACGCGGCACTTCCAGAGAACACACCCACAGTTGCTAGCACAACGTCCAGCCAATCACATGACTCGGCGCAGACTCCCTCCAGCGTTAGTGAAGAGTCTATGTCGCTCGCTCAGAGGAAAGGGCCCCTTCCACCTATCCCCATTCATGCCAGGATAGCCATGTTGAAGCTGAATTGCAATGCTAGCGTGCAAAACCTGGACTCCACTATTCCCATTCCATCATGGGTGCCACCCCCTCCATCTTACCAAGCCCCCGCGATCCCTCCAAGTTCAGTTGTAAGTAGCTATGTGCGCTTTTATTGTATGATATACAGAAATGTTTGTAAATAAATGCCTGTTTAATGTAATTATATCTCAATGTGTTTGTTGTAGATTACAGATCCCTACTCAGCTGGAATGAAGCATGCTTTTCATTGTAATGGTAACTCCTCGGTCTAAATGTAATTCAGCTCAGTTTTCTTTTTAAGGAATATGTCATGTTTCTATATTTGCAGCTGGCATCGAGGATCAGTCTGGCTATGATGACTACCTTTAAAACCACCATTCTCTTCATCATCTAGGACTCAGTAACTGTGGGATGTGGTCTACAGAAGCACTTTCACATGAAATATATCTTTAGCAATTTATAGAATTTTCTGCAGAACAACTATAGATTTTTTAAAGAATGATTAATGATAATAAAGACAATAACAGTGACTCATAACAGTTTGTAAAACAAGATATCAATCCATATAATGCATAACCTCTTCTGCGAACTAATTTCACTTATTCCCGGTTCTCACAAACGAGTCAGTGTATCTATTGTTTTAGAATTTGAATAAATTGATTTTTGTGAAACTTTTTGCTTGAAAGTGCACTTGTGTTGTAAATGGATATTTGTTTAAAAAATTACATTTCTGGGATCATTTACAAAACTGCATGATTTACTTTCTTTTATGGAACATAAAATATATTCGGAGAATTGGTGTTCCAACGTTGTATGGTTCCCAACATTCTTCAAAACATTTTAAGCTCTGTAGAAAGTTTGGGCTTCGGACAACATTCGGGGGAGTAAAAGATGACAATTTACAATATAATTTTTGGGTGGTGTATTCCATTAAAAATAAATAACGGTTGTATATAATACACCAACGCTCACACATTTTAAGTGAGGCTTAACTGTCCAAATAGTTTTTAGATACTGTTTATCATAGTGACTTTATCCCGTTTACGTAGGTACAATCGGTCAAGTGTTTTGTTGGAGGTTTGATGACAGTATCAGTCAATGACAGCACAAAATGTATTATGTTCTGCCTGATAGAGACTGATAAATCAACAGCTTTCTTATTCGCCGATAGCTGATAAAAAAAGTCAGCATTATTATCACTTTCTGTCCTTGGTTAGCCCATTACGTGTGCATTACTGTTAATGAATGTACATTTACAAGATAAACACTATGTACGGTAAGTGGATCAGAATATGTGGGTGTGTAAGAGTGGGAAACAGGTTGGCTCTGTACTTTCCATTATACACAGCTCATTAGAATTGATCTACCTTTTAAAGCAACTCATTTAGCATTGCATAATGATAGTGAGTGTTATAGGCGCTACTCTGCCCTCAGTCTGTTTCTCTGAAGCCAGGGACTCCCATGTGGCTGTTTTTAGACTCGCGTCTGTTATCTAAACGCGCACGCAAGTCCTGTATATAACACGCCGTGAACCGGTGCGCCTCTAAACCAGCGGGAACGAGCACGAGCTCTCCCAACACAGTCCGCGCCTAAACACGTTAGCTTTTTACTAGGACCTGGATGATGAGGAACACTATTCGCTTTGGAGACGGGCAAGACCTCGACGGGACAGGTAAGACGCGGTATCTCTCCTCCTTCATCGACGGTGTTTCTTTGCGGTCAGTTGTATTTGTCACGACCAGAACGAATCTGCGTAAACTGTGTGTTCACACGGAGAACGTGTTGAGTAAACAAATACTTGCATGCGCTTTATGCAATGTAAAAATCATTTTAATAACCAAAGCACTCACGTAATTATTGTAACCTATATCTCTAACAACGGATATAACGTTGTTATAACGTTGTTACGTGGCTATTGGATTTTGTCAGTGATATTGGCATAAGACAAGTAATGATTTTGTGAACACTCACTTTACTGTGATTTCAGTAGCTGAGAGCATGGCTGTTATTTTGCTATTCACTATAGACTTGTTGTAATGCAAGAGACAAGACTACTTAAGGTCAGGGGAAAATAAACAAACTTGATATCCATTTCCTGAGAAAATGAAAGGGAAATGGAACGATTACACAAACGAATTTCTTTTGTTTTTACAAAGCCCAAACTTATGTGTTTTGCCTCTTGCTGAAGAAACTTTATATTATATTCAAATATAGCAGCATGGGTTAAATGAGAATTTGCAATGATGAAATGCAGAACGCTCCTAGTCTTATTATGGGATAAGACATCTGGAACAGTGCGCATGCAAGATAAATTGGTCGGAGTGATGGATGTTGGAGTGCGTCATGAGAAATTTTGTGAATTTGCCTTTTTTTTTTTTTGTGGGTGTGTGCATGAATGTATTTGACTGATCAAACCGCATGCATATGCCTGCTTGGCTTAATCAACTGCCAAAATAAAGCCAAACCATGATACAGATGTTATTTTGTACTGTTCATATAAACCAGTTAGTCTGTGTTGAATTAGTTTGAGATAAAAGGGTGGACATGAGTTTTCAAGCAGATCTTATTAGGGTGTGTTAGTAATGACCCT
Organism: Puntigrus tetrazona; assembly: GCF_018831695.1. NCBI lineage: Eukaryota > Metazoa > Chordata > Actinopteri > Cypriniformes > Cyprinidae > Puntigrus > Puntigrus tetrazona. The sequence continues at coordinate 15,647,091 of NC_056704.1, forward strand.
GGGTTACTATGGTAACACACCCTGGCAAAATATTTCAGGCCTTTGTGTAAGTGCTAATAAATCTTTCTGTGCTGTGACCCATACTCTTAATCTCTTTATGTGTTTATCTGTGCTTCCCCGAGATATCTGCGTCTTCCTTCTATTTGTTCTCTCTTTCCTTCTGTGTGTATCCACAGAGAGTTATTACTCTTGTGCTTTCTCTTTTCCTCCTTATGTTGTTTATTTCTTGCGCATATGTGTGGCACGCTCTCCATCCCTGTCTTGCTTTCTCTCCCTCTCTGGTTATCTGTGTGAAAGTTCAGCTCCATTCCTCCAATCCCATTTAAGGATTCAGGAACGGCTCTGTTTTACGTCTGAGTTTATGTGTCAGCTTATTTGTCATGTCTAATTAAACAGTATGTGGTATGTGCAAAGTCTGCTGCATCATTAACTGCATACTTGATGCCTTTTTAGCCCAGTCAGATGCACAGAATGCTCTCTTGCTCTCATCTGTTTGTGAGTTTAAAAGGCTGTGATGTCAGAGGCTGCCGTGTGGGAGGTTGACATCTAGGGAAAAAAGTCAAAAGGAAAGAATATATTTGTGAAAAGCAGAAAAGCATGCTATATTTGTTGAATATTGAATATTTTGTTCATATTTCAGCCCTTTGTCATTTTAAACAAATTGCTTTTTTTGGAATAATGAGTCATGCAGTGTGTCAGAATGTTATCTTTGAAATTTATGTGCATATTAAAAGCCATTAGAGCATAATATACAGAAAACAGCACTGCACACTTTCCTGTAGATTACTAATAATTCTGTTTATGTTCTGGTTATTTCCCAGGGGAGGTTGTTAAAAGACCTGTACTTGTTCCTTCTGAATTAGTTGGGAGTTATTCTTGTTGAGATGTATTACAACGGGTAGATGCAGATGGGGAACTATAAGATTATATCAAATATAGTTACATAATGCAATTATGTTTAAGTTTCTAATCAAATCCTAAAAGATATTATTACACAGAAAATGTATTTTTATATGTGGGATCCCAGATTGGTTGACAGACTGAGTGCTGGGTTATTTAATGAGATTACAAACACATTGCATTCATTATATAAGTGTACCTGTCTAAAAGATAATTATTTAATTATCACACAGGAGGAAAATATATTTTGGTTGAGTATTTGAGCAGCTTGCTGTTGTTCTGTCTAAGGAGATTAGTCCTCCTGACCTTCTAACTGGACATTCTAACCTTTTCCCCTCTCTCTTCATCAACTAGTTTGTTTTTTGCCATCTAATTAAAAATACAAAAAAGGACTGCGGTCATTTCTAAGATGTATATTTCACAAATGTATTGATTTAACTTTAAGCTTTTCTACAAGGCATACACACATAATATGATTCCTTATTCAACCACAAGATGGCCCTATTTGCCCTGCTTGTCTTCTTGAATCTGTTGAGGATATCCTAGGATGAGCCAGGATATCCTTTGTCCCTGCAGCATCTGCAAAAAAAAAAGCGAAAAAAAACCCCCAAAACATACTTTTTGATCTACAGGCTTATTTGCAATGTTTTGTGACAAATATAAATTGCAAATATGAATGTTAATTTGTACTTTTTAGGTTAACTCACTGGACTGGATAATGAAGTAAAAGTAGAAAAACATTAACAGGTGATAAGAACATATGGAAAGCATAAACTGTCTAAAACGCAAAAGGGACTGGAATTTACTGAAACTATACAAACACACACACACACACACACACACATATGTATATATATATATATATATATATATATATATATATATATATATATATATATATATATATAAAGAGAGAGAGAGAGAGAGAGAGAAATAGATATAGATGTGTGTGTGTGTGTGTGTGTGTGTGTGATACATTTCAATTAATACATTTACATTTTTTTATTGCTCTATATGTTCAATTCCATACATAATGTTCTTATATTTTCTATTATTTTAACATATGGAAAATTCACTGAAAACAATACTAGTATATTTCATAAATATTTACAAAGAACCAGCATACACTGGATTAATTTAGTGCAGTAATAAAAATACATATAGGTGTGTCTACACTTTGGTTGTGTGATTTGCTAGTTTTGTCTGACTTTGAATTGGCTAATATATAAATGAAGTAGGCAGTATGTATTATTATGTATAAGTATCTATGTATTATTATAGCCAGGCATATTAATTTTCATACCCGACACTGAAAATGTTCTTAAAATTATGTATGTTTTAATGAATAAATGTACCAAAAACATGGTTGTGCAGACATCTCAAACTAATGTACAGAAAATATTTTTGTTGAAAGCACAACAGATCATTGTCAGATCATTACTTCATTGGTAAATCTGTACTTTCTATGTACATATATATATAGAGCAAAGTTCTTAGTAATATTATCAAGGTGTTTGGTAGCTAAAAAGAACAGAATGTTCGAGTCCTGTAAGATGTTTACCTCTCTGTGCCCTCTCGGCGCACGCCTCCTCGTGCAGTCTCTTTGCCGTTCTATTGGTCGATTCCTCACGGTCGAGGGGCTTTGATTGGACACACACATATCAACATTCACGACCCATGTGCGCTTCATGTGAACAGTAGCTGCAGAACTGTTTTTCTCAAACTTCTGCGATTATTTCGGAACTTCTTTTTTTTTGCACCTTTCCCACATTTCTTCAAGTTTGGCCACATCATTGAGTAGTATTACGGTATATTAGCTACAATGCGGTATTTCTAGTGTAAATTGCGTAATTTTCAGCGCATGGTTGCTCTCTAACCAAATAGTAATATAATGACAAAGAAGTTTGTCAAACTAGTTAAAATATTCAGAGTATTATTACACTACGGCGAATGTATGTGCGTGCAGATGTGCTTATGTGGAACAATTAAGAAAAATATGAAAACTTTTAAATTAAAAATAACTAAGCCTAATTAGACATTAAATACAAAGAGTGGTGTAAAAGTTGTCAGATTACATTTTAATGATGGACAATATTATTCAGTATTCAGTTTAAAGTAAGCTGTATTTTTAGGTAGGGGCATTTTTAGGTAGGTAGTGTTTTTGGTGCGCGTTATTTGCTGGTATTACGGTACCGCCGGTCATCTATATCGCTCAGCCGATATGACATACATCCCAGCCCCAGCAGCTCAGTCCGCTCAGTATCAGAGAACAGGCGATCGGCTCTGAACAACCGGGTCATGATAATACAGTTAGGATGAGTTCCACCGAAGATGTTATAATGGCGATTCCCAGAGAGCTCACACAAAACCCACTGAGAAAAATATGGATGCCATGCAAGAACGGGCTACCAGAAAAACACATTTCTCAGAAAAGAGGTAAGTTACGTTTGTTTTCTGTAAATGCCGGGTTTTAACGACTACAAATGATCAGAGACAATAGGGTTAATGTTATATCAATTTAAGGGTTTAAGTTGTCCCAAACGCTCTCATTGTTGTACATTCCCGCGTAATTTAATGCCACTTTCGTGCGTACACGCGCATCTTTTATATTTTATTCAGCAGAATTCGCATGTATTGTATCTTAGTTGTATCTTCACCATCTGGAGTAGAGCACTAAAATGCTCTCGGGTGCGGAAGTAACTTAACGGTGCATGTTCAGTATTTAGCAAATGTTGTGTCTGAATTGATTGATTCATCGTGCGATTTCTGACACAAATATTTACAGAAATTGCAGGATAGTGCTTCGTAGGCTTGAATCTAGTTCAAGCACTATAATGTAAGTAAACCCGGTGAACCCGGGCTAAGTAGGCGCAGCGTATTAAGACGGGAATGATGCAACCAGGATGCACCGAAACCTGCTCAGCCTCAGACGTTAGATAAAGTACAGTAAGCAACGAACGATCTCTGTAATATTTAACAGCAGTATATTTTCTCCTAGTGTCTCTTAAGCTTTGCTTAGGAAAAACCGGGCAAGAGTAAACGCTGAGTGTATGAATAGGCTAGCATGTGTCCAAAGCGTCACACTAAGCCGAAAGTGCTGTATCACCATTAAACCCCGCATACTTTTCTTCCGTTTGCGTATTTACTCGTTTATCAGTAACAACTCAGCATCACGAGCATATCAAATTAATCATTTGCACCGCGAGATACCAGCATAGCTCGAGCATGTTTTCAGCACCGGTACAGTAGCTGCGTGCATTGTGTTGCGTAGCCGGTGTCCTATTGGCTGAGCCCTGGCAGTAGACGCCCTCTGATTGGTCAATGGTCCATCAACATTCGCTGTCCATGTGTGCAGCGTGTGAACAGCAGACCCCCGATGCTCTAAGCTCATGTTGATCAAGTCATGGTCACCCTGATGATAAACATCATGACAGAGAATGTAACCTAGTGTTGTTTATCATTTAGCTCAAGTTTTGATAAAATGAAACGCTTCAATAAAGTGTGCTAGTTTATTGATTGTACTACTTTTGCAAAAAAAAAAAATAAAATAAATAAAATCATACAACGCATTAGCAATTATTCTTTTTGAGGTAATTTAGAAAATATTATAGAGTGGAAATTGTGCAGCCTGTTTTGTTTCAAATAAAATGTTTTTTTTAACTCCTAAAGGGAGTTAACACATTAAAACATGATGGTCGTATTCCCTCTGTAAAGTAATGTTGTGTGTGGGTGAGATTTCAGGGTTGTGGGCTCACTTTGAGGCATGTCCTTTAAATTCCTTAGGGCCTGTTGCGTTCAAATGGGCAAAAAGTAACTGTGCAAGAGTTGAGGGTTTTTCCAGATTTCTGTGGCCCCAGAGCTGCTGTCGTACAGGATTTTCAAAGGAAGTTTATAGACATTTAAAGAGCAGGTTTGCTGAGCGAGGCCTTTTCTCATAGATTCTCTTCACTTGTAGGGATGTATTTAATTATATGCTGATTTTTGTGTAATTGGCAGATTCATTTTGAACTCCATGAACCTGACACTGAATGAGCTGCACTTGCAGCAAAACCTGATTGTGAATAGACTCAGCAGGATCCGTATTTATTTAGTCAGCAGTGAATTGGGGTACACGGTGCACATGATCTCAGTATCCAAGGAACCTGACTGATGAGGAATCAGCAGATATTGAGAAGAACTTGATAACCAGGAATAATGAGATTCATATGGTGAAGTATAAAAAACAAAAAAAAAAGTGTAAAGCTGATGAAATCAGTTTCCAAAGACTATCATAATATTTCACAATAACCGGAATACCTTATTCTCGTTAAAAAGTAGGAAAAGTGACATTTTCCTCAGAGGCTGTAGAGACACAGCATGTATGTTCCCCGACCAACAATAGTCTGCATGGTTTGCGCTGACAGATTATTCATACCAACTGTAAACAAAACAAAGAGAGTATTCACTGGTTTTTTTTCTGCTGTTCACAGAAAAGCTGATTTTTATTCTGTCTGTCTGTGTCTTGGCAGTTTGCATGACCAACTGTCCCACTCTGATTGTGACTGTTGGCCTGCCAGCAAGAGGAAAAACCTACATTTCTAAAAAACTCACACGCTACCTCAACTGGATTGGTGTACCTACAAAAGGTAGAGTAACATGCACTAATAGTCCAAAACATTTATACTTCCAGCATACGGTGACTAAATCAGTGATTTTTTTTTTACAGAATTCAATGTGGGACAGTATCGGAGAGAATGTGTGAAAATCTACAAGAGCTTTGAATTCTTTCGCCCTGATAATGAGGAAGGGCTGAAGATAAGAAAGTAAGACTCTGCATGTTCTCCATTTGTGGATGGTTGTTTTCGTATATTTTTGCTGTTGTTGGGCATTTTGTGTTGTCATGTTTTTTCACGTTTTTTTTTTTTTTTTTTTTTTTTTAATTGCTTCCTGATTTCTATTCTGTTTTCAGGCAGTGTGCTTTGGCAGCACTCAATGACGTCAGACAGTATCTCAGTGTTGAGGGCGGCCAGGTTGCTGTGAGTAATTTTGCGTTTTTATTATTTTTATCAATAAATACATTTGATCAATTGATCAAATAGACGCATTACTATTTAAAATAAATGCTGTTCTTTTGAGCTTTCTCATCAAATAATCTGTATCACAATTTCCACAACGGCATTTCAGATGTTTTTAACAATTCTTACAATAATAGGAAATGTTATTTGAGTGCCAAATTATTAAGCATTCATTATATTATTCAAAAGTGGCTGATTTATATTTAAAATAAATTCTGCTCTTTTTATTTGCTTATTTATTTTCTATTTACAAAAAAAAATCCAAAGATTAGAATGATTATTAGAATCATTAGAATGATTTTATAATTATTATGTTACACTAAAGACTGAAATAATGCTGCTGAAAAAAAAACATATTTGTTACTCTTTTTTTCCTCAGGTGTTTGATGCTACAAACACAACCAGAGAACGGAGGGCCACCATCATGAGATTTGCAGAACAAAATGGCTATAAGGTGAAGCACAACATTCATAAAACGTTGGCATTGTTATGTGCAGTTAAGTGTTTCTTCATTATTTCACTTTTCTTTTAATCCTACTCAAGCCTCTATTTATTTGCAATTAGGTGTTTTTTGTGGAGTCTGTGTGTGAAGACCCCAACGTTATTGCCGAGAACATTGTGGTAAGGCAATGTTTAAAAATTCAAAAAGTGGTAGTGCTCCAGTGATTTCTAATGCTGTGCAATGTAAAGCATTTTTCTTTAGTACACTAATTATAATTTTTTTTTTTTTTATCGGAGAGCAGCAGGTGAAGCTAGGCAGTCCGGACTACACTGACTGTAATACGGAAGAAGCCATCCAAGACTTTATGAAGAGGATCAAATGCTATGAGAACAGTTACCAGCCACTGGACGAAAACCTTGACCGGTCAGAAATCCAATTTTATTTCTTTCCTCTTTCTTATAATAGGCATGCACTTTGTGTATAGTTGCTTTTAATACTCTGTTTTGTCTTGCAGAGAATTGTCATACATTAAAATAATGGATGTGGGTCAGAGGTATCTGGTGAACCGTGTACTCGACCACATCCAGAGCAGGATCGTTTATTATCTGATGAACATCCACATCACACCACGCTCCATCTACCTCTGTCGACATGGAGAGAGTGACCTTAATGTCAGAGGTCGCATCGGAGGGGATTCGGGCCTGTCGACCCGCGGTAGAGAGGTGCGTTATTCTTTAAGTGTCTGTGAAAGGTTGTCTAAAGGATTGGCCATTTGGATTTCATTACCTCTTTCTATTCTTGTATGTTGTAGTTCGCTCAGCATCTAGGGAGGTTTATTCAGGATCAGAATATAAAGGAGCTTAAGGTGTGGACAAGTCAGATGAAGCGCACCATTCAGACCGCTGAGGCGCTGGGCGTACCATATGAACAATGGAAAGCCCTCAATGAGATTGATGCTGTAAGTATTTTGAGACAATGTTTTTTGGGTTTATTTGTAATTCTAAGTGCCAGTTGAGTGACTCTCAAAATGTGTGCAGGGGGTTTGTGAGGAGATGATGTATGAGGAGATCCAGGAACATTATCCTCTGGAGTTTGCCCTCAGAGACCAGGACAAATATCGCTACCGTTACCCTAAAGGAGAGGTGTGTTGAAAAATTCTATTCACTGCCAACTAGAAAGGAACCTCATTAAACCTGCGAAACTGAACATTCCTGCTCTTTACAGTCTTACGAGGATCTTGTGCAGCGATTGGAGCCGGTCATTATGGAGCTTGAACGGCAGGAGAATGTGTTGGTTATTTGTCACCAGGCTGTTATGCGCTGTCTGCTGGCTTACTTCCTGGACAAGAGTGCAGGTGTGTAGCTGAGGATATGCCGTGCCAATAAAAGATTTGCATATTGTTAACCTTTCGTTTGCCTTCCAGAAGAGCTGCCATACCTGAAATGCCCCTTACACACAGTCCTGAAGCTTACTCCTGTGGCCTACGGTGAGAAACTCTTCTTTATTTCACACTTAGGTTCTTCAACCAAAAATGAAATTTAACGTCATTGATCACATGAACAGAGCCTTACTAAACATATGTCAGGGGAGAAAACCCTTTTTGTATTTGTTCCTGTTTTAGTTCAAATTGTGGCCACAACTTAACCAAACAGAAACAAGGAAACTAACTAGATAAAACATGGCTAAAATTAATCTAAAACAAAGACATTAATGTAAATCTAAAATGCCCATGATTAAAGAAAGGGAACAAATTAAAAAAAGATGTATACAAGTTAAGTTGTGAAAAAAAGGCTGTACAGAGCTCTGTAAACATGTCAATCTAAACCTCCACTATATTTCTTCCATTGATCAAAAAGTCCTGCAGAATCTGTTTTCTATATATTGTATGTGGATGGGGACTGTGCTGTCAGTAACAGAAAGAAATACTGACTTATGCACTATGTAGTAAAGTGTAAATTCTGATTTAGCTTCATGTAAGGAACAAAAAATATATAATATTTTTGTGCACTGTCCCTTTAAGAACACTTTGTCTATACAAGTGCATTGACAAGTTGTTCTTAGTGAAAGATACAGCAATGATAGTAAAAACTATTGAGCAATATATTATAAAGGGTTTTATTCTGTTATGGCAGGCTTTTATGAAACACATTTAAAGACTGAGAACTTTCTTGAGTTTTTCCCCCTCTGCATTTTATCTGTTGAAGAGCTTGTTTAATCACCTGGAAACAAGATCTCTTGAAATGTACTTGAATGTAACCTAGATTCTGTCCTGCATTAGGCTGTAAAGTGGAGTCGATCTATCTTAACGTGGAGGCGGTGAACACTCACAGAGACAAACCTGAGGTGAGAAAACCACACAGTCATTTTACATGTATTCATTCTAATGTTATTTGGAAAAATAATATTTCTTTTCAAACTGTGACAGAATGTGGACATTTCACGTCTGCCAGAGGAGGCTCTTCTCACTGTTCCAGCCCACTACTAACCTATGACCTCACATCCTCATCAGCAACACTCCATCAAGCTGTTCCATCCTTTTTATGTGACTCTCGACGGTTTCCGAATGTTTGGAAACGCTGGGCAGAAAGTCAGTTATGAGTCCTAAAGATGAGCAACTTTAGGCCTCATATATTGTATTATCCTTTCTTCTCAATTGCCACATGGGTGACTGGAATCCAGTTATTGAATAATAACCCTAGTGTTGGGGTGCGAGCGAGTGTGTGTGTGTGTGTGTGCGTGTGTGCGTGTGCTTGTGTCCGCACATGTAGGTCTGTGCTTGCGATCGAGGCTGGCGCAGAGTGGGTTTGAAGGCTATTCAAGTTTTCTTTCTAATTTTCTACTGAAGATTTTTGCTGGAATCATTAGCATTTTGTATGCGAGAATAAGTGATCAGTGCTGGTGTGTCTTTTCAACATACCAGCTATTTAATGTTTTTTCTTTTATTATTATTTGCTTCCTGTCTTCACGTTTTCTTAAGCAATATTTTACATCTCAATCACTCACACACTAGATTTCAAATTAAGTGCTTTGGCTGTCATCTAACACTAAATGTTATTCATGAAAACAATACAATGACTTAAAAAAAAAAAAAAAAAAAAGCATAATTGCAGATGTATCAGCGCACATGAACTTTTACTTTTGTACAGTGTTAAAACCACCTGAATATTGCCACTCTATCACGACTGTGAGCGATGTAAAAACAGCTGTCAATTAGGATGTATCAAGGACTATTCAAATATATTACCTCTGTTACATTTCCAGAGAAAGCCAAATTTAATGTTTACATTTTTTTAAAAGCCTTGTTACAATAGTAGGCTATTTTTTGCACGTTAAGCATACTTGTACTTTTCTTTAATAACTTTATTTTTTGCACAGAAAGTGTACTTTCCTAAATCTCAGCAATAGATTTATAATTAATTTGTGATTATATATGTTTTTTTCACTCTACAGTCTATAGTGTTTATGGAGATAAAGTCAGTGAAACGTTTTTATCTCAATTATCGTCATGTTTACTACCAGGATTTTTTTTTTTTTACTACAAGAGCACTTCTGTGAACCGAATTCGAAGAGCTCTGTTAATCTGTGATTTAACCTGTCTCCGTGATCAGTAGTAATAATTATGATAACGTATGTGAAGTCCATGGTTCTCAAATTTGACATTTTCTGGAAGTACTGTCAATAAAACATTCTGTCATCACACAATGCACATTGTCATCTTTATAGCAGCGAACCCATCTTTTAAAGGCGATTTAGTCTCATTTATTTTTAGTTTTAGAAACTTCTCAGTGTAGGTGTTTATTAAACCTTCTATATGGATATCCATCTCAGCAATAGACGTTCCAAATAAATATACACAGAAAAAATCTATAAAAATTTCACACATTATATTAATATCTCCATTCTGATAAAAAGGTGCAAAGAAATCCAGAGGGACATAAATCTATCAAGAACCACTCTGTGAAGGCATCCTATAATACTACACTCATACACAGTGCAAAGATTGTTTCTGAAGTGATCACATCAGTGCTTAAAAAAAATGAATATAGCACCTCATACAGCAATGAGGCTCAAAATGTCACGATTGGAGTCTTTGAGTGAGCGTGCATGTCCGAGCATGACCAGACATTACCTCATGACTATGTAAGTGTCCATGTCAAGATAGTTTTAAAGCTGCTGGAATGAGGCTCCATTATGTCAGACAGACCTCAGGCCCTACCTCTCACGCCGGCTGCTGTGGGTTGATGTTGAGGTGGGCAGGGTTTCCCAGCAGACCAATCCGCTGCTTGTGTTTCCTCTGCTCAGTCATCTGAAGATTAACAATAGGGATGAGTTCAGACAAACACCATTAACTTGGAAATTCATATCTCATACCGCAAAATGGTAACTTATGACACATCTGCTATTTAGGTGTAGGCATTCCAGTTGTTATTTAAGAGTAATTTGGCAGCCTGTTTATACATGCACCTTTATCAAACTAGTCAAACACGCACCTGCTCTTTGAGCTCTGTGAGTTGATTGGTCAGGTTGGAGACCAGCCTCATTGTGGACTCTAGTTTCTCCTGCAAACTGCGCAGTTCATTTTGTTCACCCTCACCATCACTGCTGACCAGCGACATGGCCCTCATACGTGGAAACCAGTCCAGATTGTGTTCCTGAATGAGGGTTAAAAAGGTCACCTTACTGATAAACAATAAACAATTGTAGAATAATTTCTTGATTTTCATCAAAGCTGCCTTGTGTAGGCGCAGTGGTTTTAAAAGAACTTAATATACTATGAGTGAAAATAGATATTTTGAGTTCACACATTAACAGGCCTTTTTTTCCCTTTTTTTTGCTATTATAAAGATTAGGTACATTTTTGGGTGCACGTAAATATTTAAGAAAAATCTGTTTATATATAAACATAATATAGTATAAACATAAATATATATGAATAAAAGTAAATATTTTCAAAATATATATTGCATGTGTTTTTATTTACATATACATACTTTAAATACACACAGTACACATACATATAACAGGTAAATAAAAACGTTCTGGATCACGAGAACAATTTTTTTATATTAAAAAAATGGAATAAATTGTCTAATTTTTTTACTCCATTCTAATTGCAGTAATGTGAATATAAATAGTATCTTCATTTTATATTAAATTTTTATTTGTAAAGTAATTAAAATCATACTGTCTAAATCTAGTGATTTTTTTTAATTAACAGTGTAAAATAAATTGACAACAAAATAACAAAAGTAAAAAACACAAGTATTTATATATAGCAATACATAACATCAAATTAATTCTGCTAATAATAATATACATTTTCAGGTTATAGTAGGTTATTGAGGTTATAGTAGGTTATTTATTCTTTTCAAGACTCACCTTGATCATCTGAGCGACATAGCTCTCAGGGCCTGTGTATTCAGTGGAGTCCTTGACCCGCACCAGCACAATGAAGTACAGGTAATGCCACAGGTTGTGCTCTTCCTTGATGTGCTCCTCGAATGTCACTGTTTTATTATCAAACTTGTCTCTCTCCAGACCTGGGTGAACAAGCAGGTAACCCCAAAAAAAATAAATCCCCAATTTCATGTAAAGTCAAATTTATGCGTATTTGAGCATAACCGTGCATCTTCATCTCACCGCAGATGAAACATGTGGTCTTGAGGATTTCCTCTTTCCTCTGCTTCTCGCTTCTCAGATCAGCAAACGTATCAATGATGACGCCAAAGATCAGATTCAGCACGATGATGATCACCAGGAAGAAGAACAGAAGGTCATACACGACCCGTGCGGCGAACAGACGCTCCTGCAAACACCCATACAGATCTTTCTTCAGATTGTTATGTAAAAAATGAACTACTATTGTAAATATATGCATGTGCTTACCTCTTTGGATGGCTTGCGCAGAACATCTCCAACTCCACCACCACTCCTGAGACCGTGACTCAGTACAGTGATCATACACATCCACAGAGAATCACACGCTCGCTCTACGTCATCTATAAATACACAATGTAGAAGCTCTATTTCCATTCACTTCCAGTGTACAAATAAATGTCAGATTACAAAATATTGCCAAAAATTAAGTCACATCAGTGAAATAACTGGATTAGGGCTGTTCCTTTTAGCATTAATAAATTAATTAATAACATCTAATATTAGTTATTGACATTAATTAATAACAGTGTTAGTTTATTACATTCATATTGATATTTTTAATCATTTCACAAAAGCAGATTTAACCGTGCCCTGACCTGTATCTTATTATAAGCACATTATTATCATTTTATTTTTACTAAAAACATATATGCACTGTTTTAATTGGATATGCCAATTATGCTCATGATAATTTCATTTGAGGAGAATTTGTAATTATTGTGACTCAACAATATTGTGTATTCAACATAACATGCAGTAGATTGGATGAATTTTTCTGCTCACCCTCCTCAACATCCGCAGTCAGACAGGAAGCATTTAGGCCATTGCAGACCCCCTCAGACAGGAAGCCAGGAGCCAGATTTACTCCCTCCTCTGACACACACATGTTCAAATAAAAAATACATTTTCTCACCCTCTATTATGAACATTACTTTGTGATTTGCTTTGTCACATGTTGTCTGTGTTAATGTGTGTTACCCAGAGTGCCGTTGGGAATACGGTTCACCTCCAGAATGAAGTCATCCTTAAAGAACATATAGCCAACAATGGAGAAGAGGTAAACCAGGATCAGGCCCAGAACAGCCGTCAGGACAATAGAGCGGCCATTTCGAGTCACACTCTTGATAACGTTCAAAAGAGTCTCTTCCCTGTTCACCAGATCAAACAACTACAAACACACAAATGTACAATTAATTAACATTAGCGGTCAAAATTTTTGCACTGACAATATCATAAGTTAAGAACTAAAACATTTATATAATACAAAAAATAAGAAACATACTATTTATTTATTTTTAAAGACAAACTTATTCTCCTCGCTCATATATATATATATATATATATATATATATATATATATATATATATATATATATATATATATATATATATATATATATACACACACACACACACACTGTCAAATGATTTATCCTGATTAATCACGTGCAAAATAAAAGTTTTTGTTTACATAATATCCTTTTTTTTTTTAAATGCGTATTTATATATATATATAATAAATATAAAATACAAACATATAAACTATGCAAACAAAAATTAATCATGATTAAGTTAGTAAAATGTGTTAGTGTAAGGTTTTCAAACAGACCAGTAGACTGTAAAAGAAGACATGTCCAAAAAGGCCCAGAGTGCAGATGAGAAGGTACAGCAGATGAAACAGGAACTCCCTATCCATCACCATCACCCGGTAACCACGGGTAAACGTCCCACGGTTACCCACAAAGCTCAGCATGAACACTATCTTATTACAAACCTGCACAGACACCAAACAAGGCCAGATTGTCACTTCAGTCTGACACCACATAAGATTATTATTAAAGAAACTGTGTGCACAGTGTATGACTGTATGTGAACCCTCCCATGAGTGTCCGTGTGAGTGTGACCTTACATTAAAAGCTCCCAAGAGTGTCAGCATATGCTGCAGGCCCACGGAGAAGCCCAGCTGCAGCACACTGGAGATGACCAGCACTCGCACTGCGTTCGGCCTCGGTGACATCAACACAAACCCCAAAGAGCCCAACAAACACACCCACAGCAACAGAGAAAGAGAAGGATCTAGTGAACCTGAAACACACACAGACCACATGTAAGGTATAAATGTTCACACAAGTCAGGGATATTGTGAAAAGAAAGCCTGACTTGTGAAGATAACAAAGAGGGGAACTCACTTTCACTCATTCCGTCCAGAGGGTAAAAGAACGCCACTAACAGGTTAATGAGAACAGCCAGGTTAAAAGACACATTACTCCAGAATGACATGTTCCGGCTACACCAGTACAACACTGGCTGTGCTAAAAACAGAATAACAGGGATACGTTTCAGAAATGATAAAAATTAGTCATTTTCAAACACTAGAGAATAAAAACACATTTACCTCTTAGCTTTTTCTGCCACCTCATTTCATTGAAGAGGTCGTCTGCGTGCAGGAAGAAGTCATTTATTTTACTGCCCTGTTCGTCTCTCTCTGTACCATAGTACACACGCAGCTTGGACTCATTTGTCAGAAAAGAGCAGATATTTGGTACGGGAAACACAATCTGTTCCATAGTGCGATCCTGCCGGACTATCTATTTACACACACACACACACACACACACACACACACACACACATATAACAGAGTAAGATGGGAATTTAAAAACAATTTTAAAAAACTGAAAGCGTTTATGTGTTATACCTCTATCTGTGCGGTGTGTTCAGTGTAATACTCCAGGGCCTGGTCCTCCCCACCTGGTTTCAGTAGTATTTGCAACTCCTTATTGTGACGTGACAGCTGAAATAGCAGGTTAAATCAGATCAATGCTACTAACGTAATGAATTGCTCTTATATAAAATAAGGTCACGTTTGGTATTGCGGTTGACTTTTAAAGTTGACCACGGTCCAAATAAACTGTTCTCATGCAGGGCCCAAAACTGTCTTTTTGTAATTAAATAACATTTTAATAAATATGGTTATTAGCCAGTAACAGAGAACGGTGATTTAACTCTTGCTGACAGAAATGGCGTAATTCAAACTATACATCTGTCGTAACTTGTTTCTTTTGCCACAGTGTAAAACTGAGCATATATTGCAAATTAATGTTTTGATAAAAATGTTCACTACACTGATAGATGTGCCAAAAGTTGTGTGTCTCTGTGTACCTGATGTGCAAGGATATAGATGTTGTGTCCAACATTGCGAGGTGAGGCAGCATGGTCCTCTCCATTCTCCTGTTCCTCATCCTCGAACTCTGCTTCCCCCTGCTGGTAGGCCATTTTCATCACTTCCACCTTAAACACGAACGCACACAGATGGGTTTGAGCGGATGTTGTAGTCAAGGAACGATTATGGTTTACTATCTGTCTAAACAGAATGACTCCAAGATACAGTTAAAGCATTGACAGAACAAAGATGTACTGGGATAATAACTAGCATACTCACTAGTTCTTTTGGTCTCATGTTGTACAGGATTCTTTCTGCGTTCTCACTGTCATGTGGCTCTCCATGATGGCCAGCAGCAGCTTAGATGCATTATTCTAAGAAATGGACAAATAATGCTACATGATACTTAATTGGCCAAAGTATTAAATAAAAGTACTATGAGACGGTTGTGGAAAAAAATTACATTTTGATTACACTCACTTTTTTCACTCTGTCCTAATTCAAATGAACTTAAGCATAAAATGATCATGTTAAGCTTAACATAACATGTTCTGTAGATTTTATAGGAGCGTTTCTATGAACAGGGAACTGCAAGATATGTTAAAATATATTTAAAAAAAAAAGAAACTAAGAAACTAATTGTAACTAATATAAAAAATTAGAGGGATTTCTAGTCTTGAAAAAGTCATTGAAATCACTAAACTACAAATTTCTCTAGTTATGTCAAGCTCAAAAACCTTTTAGTGTGTAGAAGTTGCTATTTGTGAGTAAAACATAATTTTAAAAATCCTGTAATCACAAATGACAAGACAATTCATGTAAACTACAACTTCTATATTTTGTAAATTTAAGTTTCAAAATGACCAACTTTGTCATCACAGCAGAAGTAACAGAAGCCAAAAAAGGTTCAGAACCACTTTGCATAGTAAAATTTGACGTTACTATGAAATGAGAAAATTGTTACATAGTCAGTTAAGAGTGAAGTGATGTACCTTTAGTTCTAGAACCAGATCCATTCTCTTTCTGCCCAGTGGATTAATATCATTCAGAATCAATGCAATAATGATGTCAATGCCATTAGACTCATGGGTGGCAATGCAATTCTGCAAAAACATGCATACGAACACATTCAATATGTGAAGTATATTTATAAGAAAGTGAAAGTTTCAAAATAATATATTGCAAAATAAAAAATAAAAAAAAGATGCTGAAACGTGATTGTTAATGTCTGTGTACTTGCCTGGTTATCGTGGCAGGGCCCTTGACAGTATTCAGTGAGACTCTCTACAGTCTGATTAATGAGAGCCACATTATGCTGGTTAATATACAGCCCTAACAGCCCCAGGCCTCCTGTTGTACTTCCACAGATGCAGTCCAGGAACTGCAGGGTTTCACACACAAGGTTATAGTTGTTCTTGTTGTTTTGACAACGGAGAAAATTCTGAAGGAGTAAAAAAGAGAAAGTTCTAAACATACACAATGTAGTCTGTAAAACCAGGCCAAAACAGTAACAATACACAAGACATGACAATGTTTGAGACCTCAAACAAAAACAGTTGATTTCCTTCAGGCTTGGGTTAGATAGTAATCCTCTAATCAGGCTAGAATAACAAAAAAAGCTAGAAACGTGACAGATGGAGAGGCAGGCCATCACACACACACACCTGCAGGTCACGATTATGGTTCTCACACAGCAGCTGTAGGAAGCGAAGGATTGGCTGCATGATGAGAATGACAGGGCTCATCTCGCCCTGCTCTGTTCCTTTATCTCCACCTCCTTTGTCTCCATCTGTGGTGCCATAAGCCTCCTCAGGATCAGCATCTCGTCGATACGAACCATAGGCCTTCTTAGTCACAGCAGATGCCTCCAACAGCTGCTCACGGGTATCATCAGTCACCACGACACCTGAATTTTTTTCTGGAGAGGAAAAAAATTATGATTTCTTATTTATAATCTTATAGTGACATATCGTCTCATACAATTACTTAATAACATTACACTGTGCTCTAATAGGGCTTAAAATCATAAATATCATTGCATCAGAAAACATCAAACCAAGTGGTATTTATTCCAAAGAAAGACAGCGTATGATGAGATATAAAGCACTGGCAACCCCAACCTCTCCGGCGTTGTGGGGTCTCTTTGTCTGGAGTGTTGTCATCACGCCGTTTGTTGCCCAAGTCACTAGTGTTGACGGTAACTGTGGCTTTGATCTCCAACTGAGCAGCTTTCATTCTATCATAAAACACCCTAAAAAACTTCTCCGAATTTTTGTCTTCTGTTAAACGTTTGAAGAAGGAGTGCTACAGAGAGATGAGAATAAAAGCATAAATTACCATTATATTCATATGTACTAAGGACAAATTGAAATGTAATACACAGTAACAATGCAACTTTGCAACTTTGTGGAAATATGTTTACAATGTAAAATAATTTCTTTGCTGTCTTTTGATTAGTTTAAATAGTAATTTATTCTGAATTTTCTTCAGTGTCACATGATCCTTAAGAAATTATTCTAATATGCAAATTATTTTAATATACGTGATTTGGTGCTTAAAACATTTATTATTATCAGTGTTGAAAACAATCGTACTGTTCAGTATTTTTGTGGGTATCATGATACATTTTTTGGGATTCTTTGACCAATAAAAGCAAAAGAACAAAATTTATTTTAACACCATAAAAGGCATCACCCTCATCTTTAATCAGTTTAATGCAGATACAATTTAATCTTTGTTGGAGAAACATTAATTTCTTTAAAAAAGTCTTACTGATTCCATTGTTTAAACTGTAGTCAATAATAACAAATTTAATACCACAATGTTCAATTCTTTTGCTTAATCGTTTTACTGACGGGCCTTTCTGACCTGTATGATGGTGTTCCCACCCTCCAGTAGTGCAATGGCCAATAGTATGCTTTCGTGGAAGACACGGTCACTGGTAGTATTCATAATAAGATCAATAACAAGGTCAGAGGCTCCTTCACGGTCCAGGTGGCATTGCACCTCCATCAATGACATCTCAGCCCTACTCAAACCCCCTGAGGTCATACAAACACACAAAAACTAATGTTAAAATACATCAGAAATGTTCCAAGAAGCTACAATGAAAAATAAACCAACCTGGCTGACTCTTGATTGGTCCTACAGGTGCCAGGGTGGAGTTACTGAAGGAGGTCAGACTTTCTCTCCGCCCACCACTCCTGAAGCCATAGTAACGGTTGACGAGCAGCTGCCGAAGGGCCTCCCCCTGTAATGAGTGTGAAAGTGTCTGTTTAAATGTGCATCTTTTCCACTGTTGCTTTGGCCTGTTCACCACAAGGCTGTAAATCAGTTTTGTTTCGAACAATATGTATCATATATAGAAATACATTATATAGTTGAACCAGAGCAGTTAAGAGGTACAGATATGTGGTTGGAGAGAAGGGTTAGGTGAAGTTAGTGACCTACCCTCCTTCGATCCTCCAGCTGTTTTGGTGGCAGACTCAAATCCACCACCTGAGTGAGTGAGCAGAGTGGAAAACAGAACACTAACATAGAGTTAGTAGAGTGTCATCATGCAAGTATCCCCAGCTCTATCCTAGCAGCATGCTTGGTGTTACAATAACATCAGTTGACAAGAATGACTAAATTGATGCATTTAACTCATAGTAGTTAAGTTAGTTATGCTCTGAAAGTGAGTTATGTAAGTGAAACCTTATATATAATAAGATTAAACAGAAAAGAATGTAATACAGAGTGGAAAAGTGAACAGGTGAGAATGTAATAGTCAGAATAAAAAGTCTGTAACACAGCAGTTAATACCCAAACTGTCCAAATATTGTGTTATTACCTAAATGGTTGGTAAATATTACGATACACTCAAATAATAGTTTAGAAATCATTTCAGAACAGTCTTTAATTTTACTACAACCTCATAGTGTATTAGAAGAACTACTAAAGCACTACAAAATGGTTTAAAGAACACAATTTCTTCTGTATTTCTTATTGAAACAGAAAATTAAAGTAGGGCATACACATTAAATGCCTTTTATAAAAAAATGTCTTAATTTCTTAACTTTTTAAGTAACAAGAGAAACACCAAACCAAAAAGAAATCAATATGTGTAGGTCAAATTTCCTATTCTGATTCTCAAGATAGAAAAAGAAGTAGAGAAAAAGAAGATAAAAAACAAGGGGAAGATGGGATGAATGACAAAAAGAGGACAACCTCAGTGACATCCATCTCATCATCAAATCCCAGTAGCTGAAAAAGAGGAGTGAAGGATGGGGTTAATGAAAGAGTGGACATACTTTGAATTAAGCCAGTAACTATTAGTGATATGAGCATTAACAAGAAGACATAACAGATCGACTCAAACTTAAGCAATGTGATTAAGGTCACACATGCAGATGCTACAAATGAAGACAATATGTGTAGAGGACAATACAATCAACCTCTCACAGCAATATCACATCTGCATTCTGCCTTAGGAAAACTTATATATATATACATACATACATACATACATACATACAACACAGATTAAAGTCTTCCGTTAGTCCTTTTATTAATGGTTTTGTGGTAAATACCTTCTCTCCATATCCTCTGTCTTTGGTCATCATTTCTCTGAGCGTCTGCAGAACTTTGATACAAAGCCTCTCCTCATTTTCTTCTAGAAGTTGCTTGGTATGTTTTATCAATCTGTACAAAAAAAATATTCTAGTGTAATTCAAACACATTACAAATTGACAGCATAATATTGTATCATTAATAAGTCTTAATAATTAATAAGTAATAACATATTTTATTGTGGTGTTCTGTAGCCTATATTACTATATTGAAGATACTGCAGGTACAGTGAGAGTTCATCATACTTGCAGATGAAGCCTCCACTCTCACACTTCCGATGGGCTTCAGTGTGTTCTGGAAACAGCAGTTCTGGACGATGGAGGACATCCACCAATACAGACAGCTCAGCCTGAACCAGAGGCCTCAACCGCTCTTCCAGTGCGGACACTATATCCTACAGATACACACACAAACACATGCAAAAGCATATATTCACCACACACCCTAACAAAGTAAGGCACTGAAGCAAAACAATTGAAAGCAGGTTTAATGATAGAAAGTACAGAAGAGACATAAACTGACATTACATTGCGCAACTCTCTTCTGAAAATCTTCTGCCTCGCTACCTCGTTTTATAGCATCAACATAACAATCACTGAACCACTTTCTGGGACTGCATTCTCCACTTAACATAATATGCAAAAAGCCTTAGAATTTGGCTAAAATTAGGCAATATCACTCACTCACCTGAAGTCTTTCAATAATGTTGCGGTAGTCTCTGGAGGTGGTCATAACAGAATCTCTTCGTGTGGCATTACGGACGGACTGTCTCCAGCTCAGGGCTGTTTTCTGCACTATGTTGTTTGACTTCATGAACAAATTATTCACCTGACAGTCCAGATCCACAGGAATGGCTATGGCTCTACCTTTGGCTGCACATTATTAAAGGCATATACATTCAGGCTTATGCATGTAGAGAAATTAGAAAGAAAAACTAGCAAGGAGCTTCCATACACACATATTTTATGTCAAAATCTATAAGTAAATGTTACTTTTGCTCAGGGGCGGCTAATGCCACAGAGAACATTGGTTCAAAAAGGTTGAGAATCACTTTCCCAAAACCTTTTTTATTATAATGTTATGATAATGTTACAATATAATTATACAACTGAAGCTAATATTACGAAAGTTAAAAACAGCTGGTGGAAATGATCTTCTTACCCCGTCACTCAGCACTTTGATGCAAGCCTCCACATTGCCCTTCTGACTTGGGAGCAGCCAGTTGCAGTGATACACACGGAAAACTCCCTGCAGCAGCTGCACAAACACTGGCTGCCGGGTCTGAGACAGAGAGAGAATAAGATATATAAAGATATACGTCACATCTGCAGATAGTCTGAACGATGCTGAGGTGTACTGGGCTGCTGGAAGGCACTGTATGTTACCTGCAAACTTGTGCTCTGGTCTGAGAACGGTGAGCTGAAAAAGGTGGTGACGATGCTCATGATTGTCTCAGTAACGTAGCGCTCCAGAACTGTGTCAGCATGCTTGCGGTCACTTGTGTTATTGCACACCTACAGGAAGCCGTGTTTAATGTCTGAACATCAAGATCATATTGTGAGTACATCTAAAAGTTTGTTTGTCTTACTCTGCAAATGTCCACCAGGAAATCATCAAACAGTTTCCACATGTGATTGCTGGTGTAGATCTCCTTCATCTCAACCTCTGTGTCTACATAGCAGTGATTCAGGAAGTTCACATAGGCCATCTTCACCTACATTTGAAGTTTTATATTCACATAATGACAATCTGCATACAATGACTTAACAATGAGTAATTCTGAAAGTATTTTACACATTCAGCAAAGACACTTTTGGGTTTAATTTACATGAAGCACACACCTCTGGGATGCAGTCTTCGTGAGTCACCACACGTACAATATCATCGAGGGGGAGCAGGGAGTTGCATTTGATCTCAGTGTAGACATTCTTCCCTTCAGTGCACACAGCCAGCAGCTCCACTAAGTGAATATGATACCTGCAAGGGTCAGTGAAAACAAATCTAATTCCTATAATGGCAGACATTTAACAGGAAAAAGCTCAAAGACCATACACTTACAAACTTTACATGATTTTGTAAAACAAGAATGATAAATGTTAACATAACTTATAATGATACATATAAGAAAAAAATCTAAGAATATATAAAGTAGTTCTGTCAAAAGATTAATAGCGATTAATGACATCAAAAATACATTTTTATGATATATATATATATATATATATATATATATATATATATATATGTGTGTGTGTGTGTGTGTGTGTGTGAATGTGCTGTTATTTTTTTCTATATTTATTATGTATATATAAATACACACATATGCATGTATATATTATATATAAAAAATGTTTATTTTTCTAATATAAATTATATAAATAAAACATAATAATTATGTAAACATAATAATTTTTTAATATTTACTTCTGTATGTGTGTATTTATATAAACAACAAATATACACAGAACACACACATATTATGCAAACAATGCAATTAATCCTTTGAAAGCACTAATATATATAATACTTAATTTATAAATACACAAACATGCATTTATATATTTTAAAAATATCTGATGTTTATGTATTTAATATATTTATATATAATATTAATTATATTAATATAAATTTATGCACATGTAACATGTAAATACTTTCAAAATACTTGCATGTGTTTTTATTTATATATTCATAATAAATATACAAAGTACATTTACACACACACACACACACACACACACACACATATATATATACACACACACATATATATATATATATATATATATATATATATATATATATATATATATATATATATATATATATATATATATATATATATAATATAAATTAAAACTTTTATTTTTGGATGCGATTAATCACTTGACAGCACTAATATATTTTACATATACATATTTAAATCTATAGAGTGGAGACAGGGCCAATTAATCTCTATACCTGAGTGCACTGCTCTCATCAAGTCGTTCCCTCTCAAGGCGCATCATTTGAACCAATGATTGAAAAGATGCCCGGTCATTGTAGAACACCAACACATCTTCACCCGCTGTCACCAACTAAATACACATAAATAATATCAACTGGAACAGTTTTCACTAGTCTGAAGAACAAAAGGGCAGACAAGGCAAATCTGGGGTTTGTAGTTAAATACAATAATTGTTTATCTGGCCTACAAACCTCAGCCATGACAATGTCTTGGCATTTCTTGATGAACTTGTTCTCAGCCTTTACAATGGTTTGGAGGAACTTGAGGTAGTGGACACTGCGTCCGTGTGTCTCGATGCAGTGCACAAAGTGCTGCACTACCCGCTCGTTAATCTCACTACACAACTGGAAATTATTCATGAAAATATGCTGCATGGTCACTGCCTCTAGAATCTAAAAACAAAAAGCCAGGGACAGAGAATTAAACAATCAACAGTTAAAATATACAAATAAATATGTGTGTTTATGTGCTGAAGCTCTCACCCCAGGGTTGAGGAACAGGTTAATGTGTTTGTGCAGAAGTGCCTGGTTCTGTTGATTTCCAGCGCAAAAGTTCTGAAGGAACTGATGAGCTAAAGTCATAATCTCTTGCATCTGAACATCCTCGCCCTAAAGACACAAGTAAACACATAAATCAGCAAAAAACATTAACCTTTTCAGTTGCGCAAAGGCTCACATGCACACCTTCTCATAAGGGATCTGCAACAGTTCCAGGACCACACTGTGAGCTCCCATGTTCCTGAGGAGCCGCTGCTGCTGTTTCTTATTCTTCTTACCAGAGATGCCCTCCAAAACACACAATTTACTCAACCTCAGAAGGATCTACACACACAAATGTAACAACACATGTAAAATATATTTCACAGTACATCGTATTGCTTGTCAAAACCTTTAAACTCTATAAAACATAAGCACACTCCACCTCCTTCACAACTCTGTAGTTTGAGCTGCTGGTGCTCTCAACTTTGGGTTTGTCTGATCTACTTGAGTTGATGACACCCTGTTAGAGCAGGAAATACATCATAATAATATACAATATATAATCATAATATAATTAGATATCTGAAAAAGAGCAATTATGTTGCTTCTTAGCTTAGTTTTTTGTGTTAATTATGGACAAATAATAACAAGAGTGAATCCAGACCTTGTGGTGCGCTTCATTTGCACCCTCTCCAGTGTCCATCCCTGAGTCTGACCCTGTCTCTTATAGACCCACAGCTCTGATTTCTCTACTATAGACCTCAGCTGGTCCAAATCTGACTTGATCTGCTTGTAATTTTCCACATCCTGACTGGTCACCAGGAGCTGAACCTAAAATAAATAAAATGCCATATGTGAGCAACTATACAAGTTATATAAAAGAACCAATATATAATATGGAACATATGAAACTCATCAATTATTAGTCATTATCACATCATCCAAGTGGATGCTGCACACTGGTGGGGAATAAGGAGAGACCCCTTATATGATTGTAAAATGCTATATAAATGTCTCCTTCATTTAAAAAGTTTTTTTATAAAGGCTTTTATTTTGCCAATTCAATCAATTAAACAATTAATTCTTACAGATATGTAAAAAAATTCAATTAATACAATTATAAAGAATTTTAGAATTTATTATTATGTTTTATTATTTTAAAATAATCACCCAAACACAATTTAAATTAGATTTAGATTTACATTTAGATTAGATCGGTTCTTACGTATTAGTTGTCCTTAAGTACCATGTGCTTCATCAAAAAATAAGTACAACATTCTTATTGTGCTCATATTGTATTACAAAAGACTTTTGCTGCTATTGACGTGGAATACGGGTAGGTTTAGGGACAGATTTAGTGGTATGAGTAGGTTTAGGAGTGTGTTAAGGTGTAATGAATGGGTCAACAGTATTATTAGAAATGTATTAGAAATGTAATTACAGATGTTTAAAATATAATTACAATGTAAAAACATGCATGTGCACTATATGAAATGATTAATTTATATTTAATTACAGAGTAGTTAAGGGCAATGTGTCTGACAATTTTTCACAAAACTACTAAAAACAAAAAAGACTGCGTAAAACTGGACATCAACAAGGATGTGAATGAATGAATACCTGCTTAAAGGCCTGTAAGACCTCTTGCCGCTGGCTGAAGTGTCGGAAGAGGAGGTGAAGAGCTCGTGAAACCAGCGGAGGATAGTCATGCATGGTCAGGTGCAGTAACACCCTCAGAAACGTCCGGCCACCATGATCATCAAGATCCAGAGGGGTGTTTTCTTCACTAGATATACAAACACACACAGATTCACACACATAGGGCACACAAACATAAGACAAATTATCAAAGAACACAACCTTCTCACCTTCCTCCAAAAATCCCCTCTGCTTGCTCTTCAATGTGTTCAAAGTCCAGCGCACCTAACAAAGACAACAGTTATTCAGACTACATTTACCCATACCGACCGATACTGACACAAACACACACTTGCTCATTTCACCTTGAACACTGGCAGGAGAGTCCTGGTTTACAGATGGCTCTGTTTGAGAGTTGCTCTCATCAAACTCTGTTTTAAAAATACAGAGCAGGCAGGAGATCCTGTAGTCCAACCGCACATTTAGAATGAACTACATAAAAAATGAGACAGTCAACAGTAAATATTTTTTAAACCTATACACAACTAGTTTGGCAAATCCTAAGCACTCAGGCTGTGAATTTCCCAAAACAGAACATTACATAGCAAATACAGATTAGGATGTGTTTTAACACCTGTAGGATTTCAATGATCTTGAGTTTGGTGTCCATCACTAGTATGTCTTGTTTCTGAGGTTCAGTCTGGGCTTTGACTTCATCTCTGTCGGGAGGGTTGTGGCTGGTAACTGGCAGGAACCCTCCACCCCTCAACACCACCTGTGTCATCAGCTCTCCCACCCCATGGATGGACCGCATTACATTACTTCCTATAGAGATGGCCACAAAGACTTGAGAGCACTTTCACAAAAGCATTTTTTTAGCAAAACATTTTGATGTATTTATTTGAAGTGAAAGATATTTGATTGACAACCTGCAATTGTTACCTTAAGAGTTATTCCTAATTCTTTATTATGGGTTGAAAAAAATATCATGGTTCGATTTGAATCTGATTCACAAGCTTGCATTTTGAGTTGATTTTGATCTAATATTTTGGGTATATTTCAGGTACAGTACATGCCAAATTTTCTCAAGAAAAACAATTAAAACATAAAACTTTATTCAAACATAAATTCAACATTGAAGAACAGTTTCTGACCTTTGCCACGGTCTCCAGGCAGCTTGATAGGGAAGGGAGTGCTGATATGGACACAGTCCAGGATAGCCAGCAGGATTTTGGTCAACCTTAGCAGGTCACTGAAGTTATAGAAACCAAAATAGATAAGGTTCCTCGCCAGGTTCACAACCTATAAAACAGTGGAAAATTTAAAAGAGATTTGTTTTAAAAAGCAATGATTAAATTATAATTGTTAATTGTGCAGGACATATATTGGTGTTTTTATATATAGTGCGAACATACCTCAAAAGTAAGCTTGTTTTTTTCCTTGTCTGAAAATGGGAAACTCTGGCACACAACATCTCGCAGGTAATTCTCCACAAACTCCATCGTCTGAGAGAAGCGCTCCTTCACCTCATCACGCGATGTCCCATCGTTATCATAACTGGTCAGAAACAGAAAAATTGACTGGCTAACAAGCAGACCACTCACTAAAAGGGCCTTTCACTGTTAGCTCTTTCTAAAATGAGCCACTTACTCATCAATGGCAATTTGTGAAGGGATTTCAGACCATAGTCGAGCATATTTGACAGGTGTAACCTGCTCCTGAGGGTCACGGTCTACATGCATGTGCAGCATCATGCGGCAGAATGAGGCTCTGAGGTCAAAAGGCAAGTCTTCATCTGACATGCAGCGCAGGATCAGATCCACATCCAGTTGTGCTGATATCTTGTTAATCGCCAGGTATTGCCGATCCAGACACATCCGAGCAAACAAATTCAACTGATACCTGACAGATAAATGTTATTATTACATTTATGCACAATTTTCCTCACACTGCATGTAAGTGTATGTGTGTGTGGATACCTGTAATAATTGATAACTTCCAGGTCCTCTGTGTGTCCATCTTTGGCATCCTGTGCAAGCTCTCTGATGCTTTTACTCTTCATCTCTCCTCTACTGTCTTTCCAGAACAACCATACCTCCTCCTCATCCTCCTCTTCCTCCTCTGCACTCTCACCAAGCACTGTTCCAGCCACCTCAAACCGTGATAACACAAGTCTGACACACAAACACACAGTCAGTCAGTATGATTTTATTTACTTTTTATTTTATATATATAAAATAATTTTATTCAAATTTAAAATGGGTTTTTTTTTCCTATTTATAAGGTATAATTGATTTTAAAATGTATTTTATTCCTGTATTGGCAACGCTAAATTCTCAGCAGTCATTACTTAAGTCTAATATATTGAATTGATAAAATTTCTTGTTTTAAATAAATATTGAAAACAGTTGTGCTGCTGGCGGAAATGGTGATATATTTCTTTCAGGTTTTATTAAAAATGTAAAAGATCTGGATTTATTTAAAATATCATTTTGTAGTAATGTCTTTGCTCTCACTATTTAATCAATTAAATACCTCCTTGTTAAATAAAAGTATTTTTAAAAATGGTAGTGTACTGTATATTGCTCTAATAGTAAGTTTAGTAGGGGCTGTACTTTGTTTCGATGAGGATGTCTGCATTGGCTGGGTCCAGCACAGCATTACAGATGAGTTCTTGTGTGACAGGAATGGATTTATTCATAGACACACACAAATCTGACAAGTAGTCCAGAAATCTAGAAAAATATAAACAAAGAAAACCAATCATTCAGGACACAAAACCATTACACATTTAGACAAATCATTAATTTATCAATAAACAATTTACTACACTTCTACTCTTCAAAACTCTTACTTTAAAAGAGACTTTTTACTGCCATTTAATCTCACCAGCATCTCTGTACTAGTTTTTACTTAAGATGAATCACTTTCATTCTAACATTTGATTTTTGTTTGTTGCTTTAGATGAAAGGGCCTGCTAGATGAATAAATGTAAATGACCAAGAACATTTATGCAGATATATTTTCACACACCTGGGCTCTCTGTTCTTGCGGACCAGGCTGACAAAGGTGTCTATCTCAGCTGCAGTGATGTGTTTCTCTAGAAGCTTCCTGTTGTTGTGCAGCAGGGCTGTAATAGTGTCCTCAGCAAGCACATCATATCCTATCTGCTTCTGCATGAAGCGGAATTGCTTTGCTATGTACTCCTAGAGACAAAAAGTGAATGAAGCACAGGAGTTTTTTCATCACCAAAAGCTTTACAAATGGTTTGCATTTATTTTAGTTTAGTTTACCTGGTTTTTACGATAGTCCTGTTGTGAGTGACGTAGGACTCTGTAGCAGAGCCGACAGATGTGACGAAGGGAGCATGACGTTGGTCTGCAAGTTCTTCCAGGCGCAACATAGGGCCGTCCCCACTGTCAGTGAATGGGGCCTGAAGCAGCTTGAATATCTGGTCAATCACAGCACAAGATAAATGAAAAGGTCATTTAAATGTTAGTGAGATGTTTTAAAACAAACCTAAGATGTGATATAATAAGTGCCTGTTTGAGTATGTTCTGCTCTCTCATGAGTTTCTGCCGCTCTCTGTTAGGTTTGTTGACTGTGATCTCCAGCACATCCTGAGCACTGCTGGGAATGTCCACCACAAAATACACCAGATCCTCCAGCAGCTTTGTCACTGACCTTTGTAAGAAAGTGATGGTGACATACATGTTTTTTAAGTGTGAAGAGAATGAAGAAAATAGCATACAGATAGATTAGTTAAATGGTAAGATAAATGAAATGGCAGAAATGGAAGGAAATCAAAGAATAATGGAAAAAAATCACAGGTGAACCAACGTTGGATGGATAGATGGGTGAAAGGATGAAAGAAAAGTGGACAAATGAATGAACAGACAAATGATGGAAGGAAGGTCAGAAAGACAGGTAGATGAGTGGATTTATGGATGGACAGATGTGAATGAAAGAACAGAGCAAAGAAGGAGGTCAAATGGATGGATAAATGAAAAGATGAATAAATGAATGAATAAATGTAGAGACAGATGATACGTGGATAAATGAATAGATAGATGGATGGAAAGAAGACAGAAATGAAGGACAGATAAAAGAATGAAAAGATTGATGGATCGATAAATTAAGGAATATATGGATGAATTAAGGAAAAGAACAGATGTGGAGATGGATGGATGGAAAATTGTCAGATGGACAGATGAATGAAAAGTTTAATTAATAGTTTAATGAATGAAAGGAAGACAGATTGACAGACAAAAATGGATGACTGGATGGTTGAAGCAAAATATGGACAGAGCTGATTAAATGGATGGATGGAAAGAATAAAAACAAGTAAATGAAGGAATGAGAGAAGAAAAGATAGGTGATGGATTGATGGCAAAATAATGGATGGATTAATAAAAAAAATAAATTATATTAATAAATGGTGAAATGATAGAAGAGCAGACAGACAGAAGGGTATAATGAGTGACTGGATGGCTGAAGGGAAGATAAACAGCCAGAGAAACAAATGGATGGCTGTGTGGATGAATGGAAGTACAGACAGATGGATGGATGTACACACGGATGAATAGATGAATGTAACCTCTACCTCCTCTCATTCTGGGTGATGGTGCCCTTTTCCAGTTTGGCTGCAATGGAAGCTAAGACTTTACTAGCATCATTAGCAAAATCCAGATCACGAACCTCAGCTGGAGAAACTGGCACTATAGCAAAAGCCTCTTTATCTTCCTTCAGAGGAGACGTTCCTATCTGAGACACAAATATAGAGTAGAGGAGACACACTTCAGAGAATCCATAAACCAAAGCTACAGTCATAAACAAACAGAAACTCACTCACTCTGAGCATGACCGGTTTCTCTTCCTCTTTATCTATTGGCTGGTTGGTGCTGTGAACCCATGTATTTGTGCAGAGATGCCTGAGCCTCACATATGAATTTCTGACAAGCACAATTCAAAATACAGCATGATATATATATATATATATATATATATATATATATATATATATATATATATATATATATATATATATATACACTTAATCAGAAGTCACAAGAAGTGGTAACCTCACTGTACCTTGGCACAAGAGAGTCTCCTCCTCTCAGGGTAGTAGGGTCAAGCTCAAAGATCGACGATATGTCATTTCCATCAGGAACAGACACCAGCGTATACATAACCTTGTCCTGAGGGTTGCGTGCACGTGCTCGCATCACTTCCTGCTCTGAATCCAGCTGCAAGAGAAACAACTGATCAACAGCTTAATCAAGACGACAGTCTGTTTACCTAAACTAATGTGTGTTGAAATGAGAGCAACAAGGTAAAGAGACCCTTAAATGGCTTATGCTATTAATTCAGAATAAGCTCAGATAAAAACACAGCCACACAGCCACACGCGCTCTCAAACACACACTCACAGAGGAACGGGTCTCCAGGCATTCTTCTTCATAGTCTGGATTTACCTGATCACAATAAGGTGAGAACAATTAGATAAAATCACGTTCTCAGCTCTTGCTAAAATCAAGCTTTCTAAATAGATACTCTAATGTATTTGCATGTGTGTTTGTGTGTGAACTCTTATTCCAGGTAATATATCAGTCTAACCTCTGCAGCGAGGTAATGGCCAGTGGCCAGATGTTTGAACCTAAAGAGACTGTTCCAGTAGCCGGCTCCGCCTCTGCAGGGATCATGCTGAACCACCTGAAAGGAATCCAAACATCTGTTTAGATTCCCAAGCCGATAAAATCATATTCACAAAAACATCTGTTCAACTTCACAAACTTAAGGCCTAAACTTACCTCAACCTCCCAGAGCGCTTTGCTACTAGTGGCAGAGGTTGCAGACTGGCGCCCGGTGGTACGCAAAAAGACATACTGCTTTTTTCTGTGTTCGTCGCATGTCAAAAACTTCTCCTGCTCTGCATGGAACAGCCTCACCACGTCTCCCTGATAAAATGTATTTCATTATAAGACCATAAATTATAGTCAAATACAGGCCTTAAAAAAGTAAATGCGAAGGACATTTATGCAGTATGGATGTGTGCAATACATACTCCTTTTAAGACAACCTCCTGGTTGTCACTCCATTTCATGAAAAGAACAATTTTCCAACTGGTGGTGCAGTTCACTGAATTCACCTGAGAGAGAGAAATATATAGGAACAGAGAAGTGGTTGTCAAACTCAGCCCATGGAGCCTAAGAAGATCTCCACAGAAAATTACAATAGCATAAAACAAGCATGAAAATTAACTACAACAAACAAATTCAAGAGATTTTCTTTTTAAATAACCACTTCAACATCTTTGTATTTACATGCAGCATGTGCACTGTGCAGAAGTAATAAAAGCTAAAATTTAAAAAAATCTTAACCCAAGATTAAAGACATTTTCAAATGTAAAATATTCATTTTAATTTTAGATAACTGAATCACTGACAAAAGTAAATGCGCAGTTGTTATCAAGTTACTGTAAAGTATGCAATACACTAGTATTACTTTGCTAACATAGCCATGTGTGTAAACGTGTATTTTACCTCATTGCATCCTGGATTATCAACAAGTTGATGGCTACTGGCATGAAGTGGCTGTCCGGCATTGACGGGGTTTAACACAACCTTATCTCCAATGACCACCTGAAAAACACATTAACACACACACAGAACATAACAAGAGGAACGCTAATGAATGTTTATGTAAGCGTAAGTAGCAGGACTGCCCAATGAATCAAATGAATCATCAAGATTACAGTGACTGTTTTGCAGAGGTTGACGATATACTTACGTTGTCTCCAATAGAGCGGAGCTTATAGAAGGGTTGAATGTAGAACCACGAGCCTTCATTCCCTGCAGCATCCAGGGTTACACGCATGGCATTCTTCTCAAGAAGAGCTGGTAAGCGCTTATTTACCGTCAGATACTTATTACTCTTCAGATGGAGAAGCTGCAAATGTGGTTAAATAATTACACAATTAATTTGGCTGCTGAATATTCTGAATTTTTAATGCTCTGTATTATACAGATAATTTAAATATTAGCTAAATGTAATATTTATGCTCATACATTTGTGAGAAATTTACCTGGATGACGTTGCCATACTGAATGACTGTTCCTAAAAGCTTTTTGTTCTCCGATTCATTTTGTTTCTTTTCTAAATCAGCAGCATGCTAAATAAAATATACATAGTGAAAAATGTAAGAATTTGAGAAAAATTTTAAAATTGTGATCTTGACATTTTGCAGGCCACATGAACACCAGAAACCCACGAAAGCATGTGCAAGACTATTGCTCTTCCTAACATCTGAGGAAGCTTCATAAGTTTGAAGTTGATAAATATAATGAACTTGCTGAACCAAAAAGAGGCTGTTGAGTAGTAAACAAAAAAACTTTGCTCTCTTTAAAGATGTCTTGTAACATTGTTCAGATGGCCCACAGAGCATTCTTCACAATCTGTTTCATTTACAGGCACATCTTTTTTAATTGTGTGCAACTTTTCTGCATTCTGTGTATATATATGGTCATAAGCAGAGTGAACCAACTGCAGGCTGAAGCCATCAAGTCTAGGAGGTTGGCTAAATTAGCCAAGCAATCACATAAATAACTTGAATCACATGACATAAACTTGATAATTATCCAACTGAATAAAGCATGATTGGTTTTTATAAGCATGGTAGGCAACTAAAATAATAACTGCATATTGATTTAAATGATGATTTTGAAGAATGGACAATGAAGAAGGAATGTTTTACATTCTTTGATGAACTTGTTTTTTATGCAACCATAGTCTACTAGATACAAAGTAATATGATAAATTTTCATTGTGCATAAATGCAGCAAACATGCTATGATGAAGTTTTCAGTGATCTAAGGTAGGTTTTTAATTTCTCAAGAGCAAATAAGTTTTAGAGCTCAAGGTTTGGCTGGTTAGAATGGCCTTGTTAGCCTCTGCTGGTGGATACACAATGATAAATCTTTCTCCATTGACAGCAATTCATAAACATATAAATTATGTTTACCAGTTCCTGTTCTTGGATATAAATTTCCACGTTTGCCTCCTTTAAAGGTTTCTTTTTTTGACCTCACAAATTCCTAAGCAAAATGTCATAACTGAATCTTATGACAAGCTCACATTCAGTCTCCATCTAGTCAAAAACTGATGGACAGAAACAAGTCCCCACCCAACATTTTTTTTCTATTTGATCTGTTCATCTGTTTCATTGTGATGTACATCACAATAAGAAATCATCTGTCACTGCCACCAATTAGTTTTGAACTTATAGTTGTTACTAAAGTGTTTGGGGCTCTGTTCATGTGGTGCCATCAAACAGTCATTTGAGGTGTGGATACTACTTCAGACTAGCAATTATGAGCAGTGTTATTCTGAAGTAGTGGAATTCCCTATATTAATATAAACAAACAGCTCCCACTTAAGGAAAGACTAAGCTTTGCACTCACATGGAGTTTGTTGAGCAGAACAGTATCTGTGGTGCTGGTTCCTCCAGGTTTGGCAGCTTTCCAGAACTGTTTCTGTGCAGAGTATCTGTTCATGGGACACAGTCTGAACAGACAGTCTACAGAGAGAGAAAAAGAAAGAGGCAACATACATTTCATCCCAGCACAGACAAATAGACGCACACGTTCACTGTTTTTCAGACACACAAATCTTTCAGAACCTACTGATGAACATGACAGGAATTCAGTATGAAAATCAATGTGTAAACTCTGCGTCTGTGTGGTTTAAGCTTATATGTGTATAACTGTTTAAAAAAAAGTCCAATTAAGCTCAAAAAAGAGCTTAATTAAAAATTCTGTGTAATTTCAGGGGGATGTAACATGACTGAAAACGCACACTGACAATATTTTCAAAAGTGATAATAAAAGAGCTACAGGCATTAAAGTGAAAATGCACTTCTTCTTTCCAACAGAACTCCAATCTTACCAAATAAGGAGAGAGGGGAGTCAATGTAAGGCAGACTGACAGAGAGAAAGAGAGAGAGAATCTGGTCTCTGTTTCCAGTTTCTAGAGATTGGGCTGATAAAACACCAAAAAGCTCTGGGGTCATTGGAGGAATGTAGAACACACTCTCACATAAAAACAACAGCGTTTAGAAGTGTCAGATTACAAAAAGGAAATTTTTTTACATTCAAGTGAAAAGTTGCTGCTATAATGCTCACAATATTAATACAATGGTGTTATGGGTGGTTGCTACAGTGTTGCTTACTGGTACTGGTTTAAGTTCAAAGATTCCATGCACCATTCTTCAATGCCAGTCTATCTTACTCTGCCAGAAGCCAATCTTGCATTTGAAATGAATGCATACACAAACAAAAGAAATATACTCATAAAATAATAACAATAGAAAATAAACCATCACATACTTCCATTTTGCTTTGGTGTGTGTTTATATTTGGAGGAAATAGTATAAATTCCAGTCTGTTGGGGCCCACTGACCAACAGACAATTATCTCTCTTTCTCTCCCTCCCTTTAACACAGACCCAAGCACATTGTGCAGGGTTTATTTATCAGGGGGGTTGAGTTATTGAGAGTTAATGCAGCCTAAGGAGCATATTAGACGTCCTTCAAAAATCATATGGACCCCAAATTGCACAACAAAGAATAGAGTAATTTAACTTTGATGGAGAGGATGATGAGCAATTAATACTGATTCTCATTTCTGTCTTTTCCTCAAAAGAAAAGTTACCCTAATTTTCCTATAAGAGCAGAGTGTATTATCTTAATTATGAACACACAGGTTTGTAGAACAAACAGTAATTATTTACTACAGCTAATGAGCTAACTCCAGAAGTCCTGCCCATTTACATAAAACGGCTTAGGGAGGATATGGAGGAATAATGAATAAGGATATAATGAATAAGGAGGATAGCACTGGAGGTCTTGGAACACAATGTCTAATAAGGTCCCAAAGAAGAAAGAAAATCATTCATGTTTTAAACAATTTCAAGACGAGTAATTTATGACAGGATTTTCATTATGGGACAAACTATTCCTTTAATGTTCAGTAGCCAACTAATAATGAAAACCAGCATGCACTGATGTATAAATGCACTCACACACACCCACTCCTGATGCAGCTTCTCAGTGTCACCAGCAGATGCATGTTAAGTGATGTGGGGAGTTTACTCAAACACACACAATGTTGTAAGGAGCTTCTGAAGCACAATCCCTTTTCAAGTCCTATAACTAAGTAGATCCGCACTTTCTGTGTTGGTAACAATTTCCACAGCAAAGTAAACGTTCATAGAAATGAAATTAGACTGTTTGACACAGATTTATGTGTTTAAAGATTTGTTTGACAATAATACAATACAAGATTTGGACTACAATGGTATATTAATTCAATAGAAAGGATGACTAGCTAAATTAAGTGGTTTTCATGGAAATTACAAACTTTTCTCTAGGGTACGAGTGACTTTTGACTTTAAAGCCCAGTGTAAGTTACTGAACTTCCTGTCTTAACTGAAAATAACCCAGCGTAACATCTACACGAACACACACACACACATATACACACAAACTGCTCACCCCTGAACTTCTTGGGTGGGTTGTTCAGGTCCCCTGCATCTGGTTGGACAACACATCTGTCATCAACCAACCTGATTGAAAGAAAGTGAGTGTTACTCTATAGATGTACTTTTGGATTGTCTGTGCATCTGCACATTTAAGTGAGTAAATAATTGTGTGCACTTGTGAGTGTGCGCCTGTATTTAGCCTTTTTTGGCCCAAAGCAGCAGTTTACTGGACATAGTCCAAATTCCACGACCAGTCAGCCAAAAACACAGACACACACACACAGGGTTAAACTGCTGACAGCTGGTTATTCTTATTTACAAATCAAAGATTAGCATTCAACCACAGCAAACTTCATGTCGTCTTCAAAGGGTTAGGTCACTCAAGTATTAAAAATCTAATCCTCTTGCTGTTCCAAACTTGAATTACCTTGGAACACAACAGTAGATTTTTTGTAATAACTGAAGACTGATGATCAATTTGTGCACAATATAAAAAGTCTCATCATGGGTTCGTTTGATGAAGGGGGTCAAAAATATGTAGTTTTTCACTGAAAGGCTTGCTTGAAAAAACTTAAACACTCTGTCAAACATCTCCTTCTGTGTTCCATGAAAGAAAGAAAATTACACAAGTTTCCAAAACACGAGGGTGAGTAAATGAGGCCACATTTTCTTTGAACATTTTTGTCAGCAGAAAACAGAGGAGGGTAAATGTTGAGGAATTAATGGGGGGAAAAAGGATGTGGACACGCTGGTTCTGATTGTTAATCATTTATTTGCCGTAACAATCACTCTTGGAACAAATTCATTTGAAATGTCCTGCTCATAATACCCGCTAATCTGCTTTCAATTAAAGTTCATGAACATGCTATTTCATAACAGGAGTGTCAATCAACTCACCCCAGAGTGCTTATGAAGCCACTGGTAGAGCCCTCGGCATAAAGGGAGCAAACGTCCCCAATGTGCAGGAAACTTGACATTTTATCCACCATGGCAACCGCTCCACCACCTGCAAAGGTCAGAGGTCATGACAAGGTCTGTGTGCAGGTTTATCATTAAACAAACAAGCCTAACAGCAGCGCCAGCCATAAAAAGACCTATAGATTTACTAACGTACAGAAACGTATATATGCATGACGTGTGATTAGAAGTGTCAATCACAATAGCACAAAATACAAAAACAGAACATTTTCAAATAGTATAAATAAAATCTCTACAAATGTTTTTAAACAGAATGTTTTCACAAAAACAAAGGAAGAATATTCATGTCTTAAACGATTTGATGTCTTTAAATACTGCATAACTGGCTTAAAACCACAAGCGTCCCAAAGCTTGAACTAAATAACATGTGATATCAAATATTCAATTATTGGTAACCCATGATGTGAAGACTGACTGCTGCATCTTCATTCTTTTACTATTATAGCTTAATAGTTTAAGCAGAATCCATCCGTAATGCATGATTAATTTTTAAATTCTCAATTTCAGTTACGTTTATCTCAAAATCTCATTCCTTCACAGAGTTCTGATAACCAGAAACTGGAAAGGTTTGCAAGTTATTTATTAACTTAACTTGTTGGTCAATCATTCCAAGTCATGTGCATCGGTGTACAGCACTAAAAATAAACATTCAATGAAATACTAAATATGATATACTGTACCAAACTGACATACTGTACCAACAAACCAAAATAAATTAGAATGCTTGTAAAATACATAAATACAAAAATGGACTCAAAACCAATCAAAACTCATTTGACGCTAAGTGCTAAATAATAATACTAATATGAATTTGCTATCTAAAATACTTATTCTGTTTTAAGTAATACTTTATACTGTGTTATTCACTCACAAATTTAATTACATTTCATTTAAAACTTAAATACTATATTAGCCCATCCATCCCTTTGTTCACTTTAGAAACTGTGGTTTATCCAACGTATTATGACATGAAAACATGGAAATGTACAAAGACACATCTGATAAGAAATAGATTTGCTGTATGATAAAAAGAAACAGGATTTGTGAGCATACTGTACTGTCGGTTCCATGTAACTCCATTGATGACTGTATCATCACCACAGATTCTTCCTGTTACTACTAGATTTGATTAACAAATGATTAGCCAACCAAACCGTTAATATGCATAGAGAAAGAGAAGGAGGGAGAGAGGGAGAGAGAGATGTGCGGAGGAGGGATTTGCATGTGAATTTCTTTCTACCTACAAAGCAAAAAGCATACAAAACTGTTCTTTTGTTATTTCATGAAAATGAAGTATATGTATATATATGTTTGTACTTATTGCAGTTTCATCTGATGCTGTTGCAAGAGTACTGCGGTTCCTGTCCCATCTTATCTACTGAACATCAGCAGATCGCCCGTCTTGACAACATGAACTAATTCAATTTTCTACCCTCGTCAACAATGTCAAAACGAAAAAGAAAGAAATTAGACCATGCATGTACACATGAACTTTATCCTGCAAACGCAATTGTGAAAAGCCGCGTCGTTTTACGAACTGCGTGTCCTAAACGCGATTAAACTAACGGAACCAGACCTGTCCTTGATTTCTTCTCAACATCGTTGTAGATTATTGCGTTAAACAGTATAAAACATCAACGACGGCCAAATGACACACTTCAGCCTTCCTCGTTGAGTTTGTATCTTTTTTTAAGCTATTTAGCGAGTTTCTCGAGGCAGTTTTTGTAACCTAGGGGCGGGTTCAGCAGGGCGCGCGATGCTCTCCCGTAGATAAGATAAATATTTAATTAACAATAATTCATGGACAAAACTCTTAGCACTCCGTTTATTCGTGTGTAGTCTTTCTCTCACCTCTCTCCGGCGAAGTTGGAGCAAAAGCGTCCGCGGTATTTTCCCAGACGTTTCGTCCTCAGTTTGAGAAAGTTATTAACCCGACTCCTCATAGAGTCCAGCAGCGGTCCATCGCCCCGATGTTCGTCTCTTTTCGGCTCGCCGAGTGACTCTGTCAACAGAGCGGTACAACGGGATTCTGGGAAACTGTGTTTCAGTTGTGCTGCGCCACGGTTATTTCAACATTCTGCCATGTTCAAGAACTACAAGGCCCAGAATTTCCCTTTCATTTTTACTAAATAATTTTGTTCTTCTTGTGATGGGTCTATAGAGGCTATAAAGGGAAACTGTGTTTAATAATAGCCAAAATATGCAAAGATATGTAGTTAGGGGTGACAAGCTAGACAAGCATCAAAACCTGTCATGGGGTAATTTTTTTCATCTAACAGCTGAAATAAAAAAAATCAATATTAAGAACTGCCAATTAAGAATGAAGTTTTGATAAATTTGCATAGGTCTACATTTACTATAGGAAATATGGTGTGGTAATCTTTGTGGAATATGATCTTTACTTAATACCCTAATGATATTCGGCATAAAAGAAAAATCATATGGTTGGCTATTGCTACATATATACCAGTATGACTTATGACTGTGTGACTCCACTGCAATTTTGCATTTTGTGCATGTCTAATTAAAATTACTTAATTATAAGCAATTCTACTTTAATTGCCTGTATGCGAAGGTACTACATAAATTAATTTAAGTGAAAATCAGCTGTAACAATCATGTAAATGCCTTAAGGGCCCCTATTGCTATATTAACGTCCATGCCATTAACATGCCCTGCAGAAAAGCAGCATCTGAAATACTGTGCACATTTTTATGAGATGTAATATATTACTTAAGCTCATTTACCATAGCATCAGATCAGGGTGAATATGGAGATTACTTATTACTGTATGGAGATTAATAATATGGAGATTACTTATTACTATTACTAGTCATTATGTGTATAACAGACAGTAGACAACCAGATGTGCTGCTTTGTCCAGTTGTGTGACCATGCTGTATATGTGCTCAAATTAGAGCAGAATTGCTTCTAAAATAGAGAAGACACAAGTTTAAACATCACCAGATACATCTGAATAACATTTAACCCATTCTGTGTGACAAAGTGGGTTAAGAGGTTTTAATAAACTGTTGTACTGTTTACTAAAATTTAGAAGAGAGAAGTTTAGACATCACCAAAGTGAATTTGAACAACTTTAAATGAATTCTGTGTGAAATAGATTTTGGTAACCTGTTGATTAGTCGGATTTGGTGACTGTGTGAATGTTGCTGTTCACGTTCACTGTTCAAGCTTTCTAACGTATGGAACAAAAAAAACAAAAAAACATTACTGTTGATTTATTTTGGATGAATTGAGTATTTACTAATGCTTAACTAATGATTCATAGTGCGCAGTTATTGTAAAGTGTTATCGCTAATTATGTAATGAACCTGTTTCTCAGCATCATTTCTAAAATATACTCCCCAAGATCAAGTGAACGAGCACCTGGCGCGTTCTCGTACGATATTGTCACCAATATCGACCCAATTGGCGACTAAAGCAAATAATGCACGGCGACCGAGCAACCGAAAATTTCTTCGCATAGCTGCAGCTACGCAGGTCAGCTGACTGGTCACGTGACTCTTTCCGGACGTGCTGTTCCCCGTGTTCAGACCTGACGCTGGACATGGCCTTAACATTGAACGTTTCTG
The DNA here is from genome assembly GCF_018831695.1 of Puntigrus tetrazona. NCBI lineage: Eukaryota > Metazoa > Chordata > Actinopteri > Cypriniformes > Cyprinidae > Puntigrus > Puntigrus tetrazona. The sequence continues at coordinate 15,687,150 of NC_056704.1, forward strand.
TCATTTTATTTCTCTGCATTTTATCAGTGCGTAGTGCTATAGGCGACATCGTTCTCGAACAGCAGTCGTCGGAGTCCCGAAGCACGGATTGCGGTTGTCAGGGTCTGAAAAGAGATGTTACTGTTGATGTAAGTGATGAGAACAAACTGGAACATCACGAAGATGCAAATATATACTCCAGAACAGCAAACGAAAGTCCACACGAGACAGAGTATGATATACGCAGTAAGGTAGGTTTGTTCAGTTTATCACTTTTGTTTGCGGTTATCATGCTACGAGTAAAGTGTTGTTTTGTTTCATTGACCGTTTTTGTGACTGTCAGTTTCACAGAACAGAAAAAATTCACATAAAACTTAGTATTATCATTCTTAGTATCTTAGTATCATTCACATCGTTATATGGGCAACATACATTTTACTATAAATAACTTTTCCAAAAACAAAGAAGGTCATATAGGTTTTAAAATGTGATGATGAATATACTTTTTTTTTTTTTGTTGAAAAGTTATTGTTTTAAAATGGCGTGTGTGTAGCTGGTGCTGCTGCAGGGAGGTTGGTTTATGATGGGAACAGATGACCCAGGAATACCACCGGATGGAGAAGGGCCGCAGAGGAGAGTGAGATTGGACCCTTTTTACATGGAAGACCATGAAGTCACAAACCAGCAGTTCCAACACTTCACCAACCAGACAGGATACACCACAGAGGTAAATAACAACCATTTACTGGGGCATTAAACAAACAATCAAAATATGTAACTGCTCATCAGCTATAACACAGATTTTAGCGTCACTTCAGCGGTTGACAGTGCAGTATAGATTTGACTTACTAACTGTTATATATAAAGCATTGCATAATATGGCCCCACTTTATCCTCTTAATATTTATAAACCTTTAAAGCCCTTTGTATGAGTAAATTGCATGGTCCTGGACATTCCAAGAACTAGAGTGAAATTGAGTGGTGACCGTCATTTTGCGGTAGCAGCTCTGAAGCACTGGAATAAGCTTGCTCTTCATCTTAAACTGGCTCCATCATTAGGTTGTTTTAAACGGAAACTAAAAGTACATTTACTTACATTAGCTTTTGGTTCTGCAGAATGATCAGATAAAGCCTTTCTTTTTAAATAATATTGCCGTCAGTCATTGTTTGTTTGAAAGTAATCATTTAGCTTTTTTTATTTAGATATTGTACAGCACATTGGTCAACACCACTTTGTATTAAGTGTGCATTATAAGTAAATAAACAAACAAACATGAACATAAATTGCCCTGTGAACGGACAAATAAGTAAAGACTTTACAATTACTGAACTTACAGGCTGAACGTTTTGGAGACTCCTTTGTTTTCGAGGGACTGCTGAGTGACGATGTGAAGGGCACTCTGTCACAAGCGGTGAGAAACATGTACACATACATTTTAATTCTTCTGTTAACTGTTGTTTGTTTAGAATTGGATATAAAATATTTACATTTAAAGGTTTTTTTCTTATATTGTGCAGTAATGAGTAACTGGCTGCTGGCTGTACATTAAATGATCCTTTTAGAAACTGTTCTAATGCTCAGTTAGTGCTTTTTTTGTTTTCCTGCTTAATATTTTTGTGGAAACCCTGATAAGGACTCTTTGATGAATATAACGTTTAAACAGTTTATTTGAAATGGAAATCTTCTATAACACATATCTTCTTTGTTGCCCCTTTTGATCAATTTAAGGCATTCATGCTGAATAAAAGTATACATTTCTTTTTTTTTTTTTTTTTTTTTTTTTTTTAAAAGTCTTTCTTGTGTTAAACATTTGAATATATAAGAAATGTTTCTTGAGTACTAAAACAGCTTATAATAATATGCTAAAGGATTATGTGACATTGAAAACTGGCTGCTAATCACAGGAATAAATTACATTTTTGCTCAAATAAATTTACCTAAATGAGAGAGAGAGAGAGAGAGAGAGAGAGAGAGAGAGAGAGAGAGAGAGAGAGGGGTCAAGGAACAGAATTTCTTGGAAAAACTGGAATGTTAAAATTAACTACAAATATAGTCAAGTAAGTAGCCTGTCTCTTTGTACCTGCATGAACCTGGAGATCTTAATCTCCAAAAATAGACAGGACATGCATTCATAGATAACTAAGCTGCACTTCACTTTGTCAATGTATAATTACGGTCAGTAGGTGGCTGCTGCTCCTTGGTGGTCGCCAGTGAAAGGTGCAGACTGGAGACACCCAGAAGGACCAGATTCAACCATAGAGCAAAGGTAAATAAATAAATACATAAAAATGCAATCAAGTCTTGATTGATTGCAATACATCACTAATAATACTGTAAAATCAGAGTTTACGTTTATAGGACATTGTATGACTTTTTAGAAGTCATACTATTAAACATAATCTCTGTGTTTGTATCTAGGATGAATCACCCTGTTTTGCATGTGTCATGGAGTGATGCACAGGCGTACTGTCACTGGGCCAGGCGCAGACTTCCTACTGAAGCTGAGTGGGAGATGGCCTGTAGAGGAGGACTGCAAGATAGGTGCGTTCGTGTTTTGTTCATTGTTTGTCCATTTTAATGTCTTAACATATTCTTTCTTTGTCGCTATTGTTAGGCTGTACCCATGGGGAAATAAACTACTGCCCAGAGGGCAGCACTATGCTAACCTTTGGCAAGGTGATTTTCCTAACCGCAACACAGCAGAGGACGGCTTTGCTAACACATCACCGGTAACACAAAGTAGCATTTTTGCCTGATTTACATGTATACATTGTTTAAAATTTAGACAGGAGAAATTACAGAACAATGACTGATTATTTGGTGTTTTGGTCAGGTGATGTCATTTCCTGCAAATGGCTTTGGGCTGTATGATATGGTGGGAAATGCATGGGAGTGGACGGCAGACTGGTGGAATGTGCATCACTCTACAGAAGCCAAGCAGAACCCTGTAAGATTAATATGAGTGAACTGTTCACACATCCGCAAATTAAAGGTCTTTCATTTATGCATTTAAGGCTCTTCACCCTTACCTTTATAACTCCTTTCATAGAAAGGACCAGAAACAGGGACAGACAGAGTCAAGAAAGGAGGCTCCTACATGTGTCACAAGGTAAAACATACACTAAGCCATCTAATGTATGACTGGCTTTGCCTGCACAGGAGGAAAGTGCATTTTAAAATGTATAAGAATTGTTTGCCAACCAAAATTTTTAAAACTAGTGTAACGCTAGTATGCACATATGTGACCCTGGACCACAAAACCAGTTTTGGGTCACTGGGGTATATTTATAGCAATAGCCAGAAATACATTGTATGGGTCAAAATTATAGATTTTCTTTTATGCCAAAAACAATAAGTTAAGAACATGCTCACTGAAGATATCTTGTATATTGTAAATATATCAAAGTCATATATCATCTGTTTTCTCAGTATTTACATTTTTGCACTCTTAGATTGCAAATTTTCTAAAAGCATCTCAGCCAAATATTGTCAGCTTTCAGCTGATATATAAATTTCAGTTTCTACTTATGACTGGTTTTGTGATCCAGGGTCACATATTATATACCCTAATACATACACCATATATATATATATATATATATATATATATATATATATATATATATATATATATATATATATATATATATATATATATATGTATATATATATATATATATATATGTATATGTGTGTTAACACATTTTTCTCTCTCTGTAGTCTTACTGCTACAGATACAGGTGTGCAGCCCGTAGTCAAAATACTCCAGACAGTTCTGCCTCTAATCTGGGCTTCCGCTGCGCTGCTGACGCTGATCCATGACCTCAAACATGAGGTCTATCACTGTCATCACATGAAATCAAGAATGATTGTGTGTTTTTATGTAAATAAATCCATTTGTAAAATGTTGTCGTTTTTTTTCATTTATCTAGTATAATTACAGAATGTGATTCTGTCCTGTTATACTAATTATTGTATAACAGTTCTAAATCAAACTTAAAAATGTGAAAAACCTTGATCTGCTAGTTTGTTTAATAACAGACTAATAGATTTTACACTTTTAACAGTTGTAGCTAGTGAGAGTGTGAAAGAATATTATTACACGCATTAGTAAAAATACAGACAGGAAGAGCATTTTTCTATTGTTGTTTTATTTGGTTCAACAACAACCTCGAACAACCAAGAGAAGAATTACAAGATTACATATGAGTTGTTTTGGTTGTGAGTCTGTTGATACTGATATTCAGGTGAGAGGAAATCATGGTGTGGCAGGGTAAGCCGAGGCAATGTACTTCTTTCCATCCCCATAGCTGCTGTTGTCCCACGTATAGGTCTGAATGCCCAGAGTCTGTCCCCCCAGACTCACATAACACCTGAGAATACAGATGAGTACATGCATTTCATTTACTCATATAAACCAAATATATGTGCGTAGGCCGACAACAAAAACTGTCAACTTACTTCTTGCCAGAGGCGAGTGATGTAGCAGAGACTGTAGATAGCCAGGTCAAACTCAGGACTAGAGCCAATAAAGGCAGAACCAACCTCTTTGAAATAGCCATCCCATTCAAACTGCATTCCCAATACATCGGGATAGGAGGTCCACTGGGAGAGAGGAGAAATGTGTAATACAAGTAGACATGCAGACTTTTAAAATGCATGTTGTTTTGATTGACGCAGCGCTCAGTAGTACTCACAGGGCCATTAAAACTATGGCTGTAGTAATTCAGGAGTCCCTGTTTCTCATTTAGATAAAACTGCAGCCAGTTGTGGAAACCAGATACCTTTCCACCCTTAATTTCCCCTGTTGACGTATTACATGTCAGCCAAAGAGAGATTAAAATCAGCTTGACAGCCAATCACATGTGCTCGCGCACGCAGACTGACCTGCAAAGATGTGCTCAAACCCGCTGGAGTCCAGTTTGCCGCTAGATCGAGAGTAAAGACCAAACCACATCATCTTCAGATCCTGGATAAACTCGCTCTGTGATGAGTATATACCTGGAAAAAAAGCGTAAAAGTCAGATATTTCGCATAAATCTATTGTTTTAATCGTTTTAGTGACTATCATTTTGCACCACATAATAATAGTAGCCATTAAACAGTTTAGAATCTTTGTAAAATAATAATACTTAATATAAAACGTAAATGTACAGTACCATTTTTTTTTAAATACCATGGATAATTTTTACAGTAAAAACAGTAACACTATGGAATGTTATTACAATTTGTTATTACTATTTAAATACATTCTAAAATATAATTCATTCCTGTGGTGGCAAACAGATTTTTTAGACATTACTTAATAGTTATTATACGTAATGTTGAAATAATGTATTTAAAACTAATCTATAAAACTAATAAATGTCTTTACTGTTTCTTTTAAGCAAAATAATTGCTAGATAAAATGTATAAAATTATACTGACCCCAATGCTTTAAATGGTAATGTAGAATTTTAAAATAATATTTAATAAATCTTGATAAAATCTCAATATTTTGAAGTCACCTAAATACAAAGGGGCCGAAACAAAGAGTTTTTGTGTCATGTATACCTTTGGAGTGAAGGAAATTATAAAGCTCCTTGCCCACATCGGTGTTCATGGCCTGCTGGAGGAAAGTGTCCTGCTCCTGCTCTTCCTGTGAGGGCACATCCTCCACTTCCCCGGTCATCCTTTTATAGTTGTCCAGCAGATTCAACAGAGCTTTATATGTGGGCTTGGAGAGCAAAGTACTACTCACTTGCTTGAACAATCTAAGAGAGAACAAGTGCATTAGAATACATAATAACATGTATGTATGTAGATATCTGTGTGTGCAGTTTGTGTCTTACGGGTGAGATGAGTGGTCATCCTTCGAGCTGGTCTCAGATGAAGAGATCAGTGTCTGAGGATCAATGACCAGCTCTGAGGCTGTGGCCCTGTTATGGTCTAACTTGTACAGCGTCTCAGACAGAGATTTGATCTCAGCGTCAGAGACACTGGCTAATGCTTGGGAAAATGGGAAATGAATGAAGAAAATGTTAGTAAACCTGACAAAACCTGAGCAAATGACAAAACCACTGTCATTGAAGGATGAGGAAAAACCGACACAATTACTGCAATTATAGTTTCACATTTCAGCATTCAATATCCAAAATTGGAAATCTGTAGTGCAGAAAACAATGTTAATTATTAGTGAAATGTCTGAACGTTCAGTATTCAGTATTCATAACTGTAAATCTAATTTGTTATTGTTTTTTTTTTTTACACGTTTGCGTGACACAATCCTGGGTGCAACTTACATCAGATTTATCTTACCTGTAGTAGCTTTTGTAGACTAAAAGTAATGTAAAATAATAGCAATAAAAAAATATATTTTAGGAAAATAAATAAATACATAACAGTTCCATTTGTCTAAATAGTATTGTAAGCATTCTTCATACAGATAGCTAAGCTGAATTACAAAGTAGGAAATATGGTGTTAAGCATTTTCTAATAAAAGTGTGTGAAACTATAGAAGTAGACACAGCTGAGTTTCATGCCACTTTTGGTGTCCTAAATAAACAGGACTCAAAGGGTCAATGAGTAACTAGATAATCCCTCTAATATTTAAAGCTAAGTTTCTCGTATTTTTATGCCTGGTATAAAAGCGCTGATTAGCTCCACGTGACTCGACAGACCTTGAGCACTGATGTATTTAAGAGATGAACAAAACCTGTGTTTGCTTAGAATTACTTTGAATGATTCATTAGTGTATATGATTCTTCTGATTCATTATTCGTTTGTGCCTTTTGTCTAATTGCACGCAGACAAGGAGTATAAACTACATTTGTTAAACTACAAACTTCAGCCGGCTATACTTAACAGCAAAATTACTTTTACAGCTTTAACATGCAAAACCAGATCAGCTGCTTTCCTCCCCTAAACCTATACGCTCTCAGAAAAGGTACAAAGATGTATCTTTTGCCTTTATACTGTTGCCACGGTACCTTTGTACCTTTTATGAGAATGATTTTATTTTACTGAATCACGGATGTTGAAGCTCACCTCGGCGACCACACTGATTTTTAAAGTCATTGCAGCAGTCCTCGTGCTGCTGGCAATGTGAATCGCAGTGGCAGTCGTTTGAAGAATCATAGGGCTCTCCACATCTTCCTTTACATGAGAGTGAGCCTTGAAGGAAGTACGATATATTTGTAATGCCGACTGCTAAAGCTTCATTTTATGTGAAAGAAAAGATCTACCACCCACAGGAATGTCAGTAAACTATTGAGTTTTTTTTACTAGCAGAGCTCAATCAGTAAAAAAAAAAAACTTTTAGACATAAGGCACAGGATTTGATTACAGAGATTTTGGTATAAATCATGAAAAGAAAAATGCATACAGTAGGAAAAAGTCAGTGTGAAATTCAGTATCACGATCCAGAGAATCTGGCAAGGAGAGGAAGCAACACTCTTTGCATTAGGATTATAACTATGCTGTACATTAATAGATTTTGTTTAACTTGTGAACGAACAGTCAGGATGGAAACATGAAGGTATTAACTTACCAGTGTGGCCCTGAGAGATCAGGGTGATGGTGAGAAAGAGGATGAGGAGATCTTCATCATGAACTTCAGACGATCCAGACGCACAAACTACGGATTAAGACTCAGTTCAGTTTTTATACCATCTCAGATCAATAAAGCTTAAGGAACTCCTCCCATGCATCAACACATTCTGTTGTGATAATAACTACTAATAATTAATAATACAGCCCTAGGTGACTCAGTTCGAATGTTTTGCTGCGTTGCAATGAGCAAAATGACAATTTTGGGAGTGGTGAAATGATTACAAAAGGAAGTTTGTAATCCCAAAATGAAATTAAATAAAATGAATTAATCTCTTTTCTTCTTTTTCCATCAGCTGGTCCAAAATCTTTGAGAACAGTTCTCGTTCTCAGGTTCCAGAAATGGCAAACATCTGGTGAAAAAGATGAATATAGCATTTATATAGAATAGATGATCTTAGATCTGATCCATTTGCCAAGAATGTCTTCTTGGCAAGAAAGTGTTCCATAAAATGAGCAAACATTCAGAAAGAGCAGGTGGTGGCTTTCACACTGCACTGTTCTCTTGTCAAAGATTGCAAAACGCAAAACTCTTGTTTTTTTTTCAATCTCTGTGTTGGTGCAGAGCTGTCGCATGTTCTTTTTTAATTGTAGAGCTGATTTTCTCCATATTGTACATCTCACTGAATCATTCAAGTTGTATTTAAATGTGGTTTATAATTTAACATTTCCATTGCTACATTATTATGTACAGATTATCTCAAGTTTACCAAATAGACTAACTAAGACTAACTGAAATAGGCCTGACCTATTTGGTAGGTCAGGCCTATTTCAGTTAGTCTTAGTTTTAAGAAACAGTTCCCGGTTTCGTTCGGCATTGCTATTTTATTTTTTTATTTAAAAAGTTCATTCTGTTCTTGAGTGAGCGTTGGTGTGAACTCCTATCCAGTAGATGGCGCAGTACGCGACTCTTGAGTTGTCTTCTGTTCGACCTTTCCCTCTCTCTGTAGAAAACGTGCTTCAATGACATTCCAGTTACTGATGTAAGGAGTCTAGCGTTAGTCCTGAGGAAGATATAGAAATGTCTTTATACTCTTTATTTCGAGCTGTCAGGACAGAAGTAGTCAAGGTGGGCTTTGTCTCATTTGTTATATGTCGCACTATAGCCTCTTTCATGTGTTTAACTAGATGCGTCAGAAGTTATGACGCTCTCTGCATGACACTCTGCTTCGATATGAAAGATTTGGCTTGTTATTAAAATAAAGGCGTGTTTTAAATAACAGATGACAGCATTTGTATATCTGTTTCCATACGGCTGTGTGGTGTTATAACGTGTCATTTTTAATGTGTTGTTCACAGGGATGTCTCACTCAGCACGTTCAGTCTCTCTACACCAGCTGCCCGAGTTTAGCAGCAGATAAAGCACTTCTCCTCAAATTACGTAAATCTACGGGCTACACCTTTATCAACTGCAAAAAGGCCCTGGAGAAATCCAACAATGACATTACAGAGGTGCGGAACAGTTTTTTTAAAGAATAGAGGAAGAGAGATTATGCAAGAGGGATATTTTACTACTTGAATTTAATCCCAAAAGTTTATATGTGTGCATATATGTATCTGTGTGTTTGTGTGTATATAATTATGTAATTTTGATTGATGTATAAAGTAAGGGTGTCCATGCACAAACCAGGAGTGGTAAGTATGAGCTAATTATGATTTGTAAAATATGGTGTTTGTAGGCAGAAACCTGGCTGCACGAACAAGCCAAAAAAGAGGGCTGGAGTAAAGCGAATAAACTGGAAGGTCGAAAAGCCAAGGAAGGGCTGATTGGTCTCCTTATGGGCGACAATGCAGCGGTCATGGTTGAGGTTTGTTAACTTGTCAGTCTTACCGCACTGTGTGTAATTTGGGCAACACGGTGATCCGGTGTGACTTAACTTAAATGCACGTTTTTCTTTTTAGGTGAACTGTGAGACAGATTTTGTGGCGAGGAATGAGAAATTCCAGCAGTTGGTGAAGGATGTTGCTTTGTCTGTAATGGCTCATAACAGCAGCAAAAAACAAAAAACAGGGTATATGAAGGTACATGCCCTTCATTGGCATTTTCAGAAATGTGCATTTCCTCCACACCTTCTGTGAACTGAGTCTGCTGATCTGTTCTCTGATTCAGAGTGTGCTGTCTTCTGAGGATATTAATAAGCTCGATGTTCCTGAGGATCCTCACTGGCAGATCAGGTGGCCTTGACTGTAGGTGAGTGTGAGTTTGCCTCCCACGTTTACTTTTGCATAACTTTTATAAAACCAGGTTTATCTACTTAAAGTGAATAAACCTTGATTAAATAAGTGCACAGCAACAATCAGAAGTTGAGGGCCAGTATTTTTCTTAAAAGCAATTTCTTCAAATAAAATATTATTCTGTAAAGATGCATTAAATTTAATTTAGATTTTAATACTATTTTACAGATTTTTAAATCATATAAATGCAGCCTAGGTATGCATAGGGAAGCATCTTACTGACCCCAAACAAAATTGTATTGTACAAAAATTATATAATTACATGATATGATTATATCTGAATCATGAGGTTATGTCTTCATAACATGAATTACAGGTGTAAGCATTTTTAACACGCCCTGTCTATTGTCTAACTCCTAATAATTAATTATAGCAATAAAAATAATTTTACTCATTCTCATCTCAGTTCTCACTTCAGTGTTCTGTTTTTTTGCTCTTTCAGGGCGGTTAGGTGAGAACATTGGCGTGCGGCGGGCCGTCTCACTTGCTGTGCCCTCTGATTGGTACATCGGCTCATACATTCATGGGGCAGTTACCGAGCAGGTTGGCTTTGAGATGGGGCGCTATGGATCGCTAGTTGTGTTTCAAGGTGGACCAAAGGATGGGACAGACACTCTGGGAAGGAAGTTGGGGCAACATATAGTGGGTGAAGCACCCGTTTCTCTTGGCAACATGGACGATACACCATGTGGTGAAGCTGAGACAAGACTTTTGCCCCAGACCTTCCTCCTAGATCCTAAATATACTGTGGGACAGTTCCTGACTCTACAGAACGCACGTGTGCTAGACTTCATACGCTTCCAGTGTGGAGAGAGCACCAGTCAGGAGGAGTGAACAGTTCTGTTTCGAATGAGAAAAAATGTCTCCTTAAAGCAGTGGTTCTCAGACCTGTTCGGGGACCCCAACCACACCATATTTTGTATGCCTCCCCTCTTTTAACACCCTGATTCAACTCTTCAGCTCATTGGTAGAATCTGCAAGACCTGAACTGGATGTGGCCTATGAGAGAGACACAAAATATCTGGTTGGGGGTCCTCAGGACAGGTTTGAGAACCACTACTACTTTGTTGAAAATCTATTTTCAGTACAAACTTTTGGGCCATTTAACCAAAACAGGATAAGATCATATCCATGATATCTCTGCCTGTACCCCTCAACCAAAATTCTAGCTTATTCATGAATTGAATTAAGAAAATAAATTGTAAAGTGGTCTAATAGACTGCTGACATGTTACTGCTACAAAAATATCCTCAGATGAATGAATCTGAGATATTATGTTTGTTTTGTGCCATCACAAAAATAAACATTTTGCAATCTGAAATACGGATGTCATAGTTTGTCTTAGGTTTTGATTTTAGCAAATACCAAAGTTTAGTTCGCATCTAACCACAGCAAGCGTCTCATCAAGTGCTTTACTGATACCTGCCGAGATTTTTCTGTTTATTCTTTATCTCATTTTAACTTTCACTGTCAACCCTAGGATTATTGAGGTAAGGTAAGTTAGTCAAATTGTAAAGTTAAATACAAAGCAGTTAATGCAAAAATAAAACCTGAAATCAGCTAAGCTATGAGTTCTATAATCAAATTCTGAACCGCAATATTGGAGATGTTGTTGAGCATCCTTAGACAGGGTATATCAGGTGTCCTTTATGTTTAATGCAGACAGGATCTGAAGACAGGTATACTGCTCGGACTATTTATTTTTGTTGTGTAACTGGGTAAGACGGATGTTGCAACACACTCCTGTGTGTGTATCCTCCTGTTAACATCTGTGGTTGATTACAAAGCATCAAACTCAGAAACTTAACTTTCACAATTGTTGCTTATTCATCCTAACAAAGTATTGCAAGTGCAAGCATTTTTAGAGCAAAGCATGGCATGAGCATAAAAAAACATTAAAGGAGGTAAATAGCAATATCAGCATTTAAAACAGTTCTTATCCTCTAGATGTGCTTATACCTGTCCTGACTAAAACTTTACTGCCATCTAATGGAGTGCACAATGTAATGTGCATATTACTAATAATTCTGTTTAAAAAATTATATTAGAAAGATATTTCAATAAAAATGTGCTTTTTATTTCTAAATTATTAACCTATATATATATATATATATATATATATATATATATATATATATATATATATATATATATATATATATATAAATTATTTAATGTTTTAAATATCTTTATGTGGGTCACCTCACTTTTTTTTTGTCAGGTAAACCCCTTTCTCTCACACAAATGAAGGTTCTTAATTGGCATCTATATTCCTAAACATTTAACATCCATGGAACCTTTCCATGCACAAGGTTTTTTTTTTTTAAATAGTGGAAGACAGTTCTTTAGATTAGATTATTAAATTGTATTTACACTAAAACAATGGTTAAAAATCCGTTTCACTGCCCACCTCCTTTCATTAATTAAATGGCAGTTTTTTTTATTTAATAAACACACTTCTATCATTTTATATCGTGGGTTTAATTTTATTTCGAATAATTATGCAGGATAATAATTTATTTTAATTTTAAATTCGATTCAAATAATCTGCAGCTTAAACTTTAATACCAGCGTCATAGGTTGAATTCCAAAGAACAGTAAGAACTGATTAAATGTCTTAGCTGAACGCAATATAATTCGCTTACCTGCGGCGCGTAAATGATCGCGTCCAATTTTACCATCTCCTGCATGCGCTCGGGAAACCTTCATTACGGTATTCAGCGTTTTTTTTCTATTGCGCACGTAATCCTGACACAGGGGCAATGACAGGAGAGGGAAACCAGCGCCCGCACAATTCGATTGGCCGATTCGGCTTGAATAGAGTTGACATGACGTCATCGTGAATCTAGCGGTGTAGCGGAGAGTGTTCGCCCATACTGTACTTCACGCAGCGCTCGCGCCGAAGCCCCATCCTCAAACACTGCAGTCATGGTAAGCGCATTGTCTTAACCAGCCTCTCGCCTTTTCACTACGATGCAGGTATTGCCTATTAGTCGTACACACGATAGGTTTACCGATGTAACCGCTAGACATAACATTGATGCCTCAATCATCTTATTTAAGCCACCAAGCGCTGATGTTAGTCCGTTAATTCATGCATTCAATATCACAATGTGCTGAGTTTGCACTGAGTGTTTAATTTTGTAGGATAAGCTTAGTGTGCGTAATTGAAATATCACACAAATGCGTCTTCTTCTTTTTTTAACGCTGATCTTCCCTATCGCCTTCATTATCCTGGCACGGACAGTCTGACTTCACTGAGGATCAGATTTGTGGTGAGTAATAAATGTGGACTATTTAAACGTAATAGTGCTATGAATTTGCGTTTTTGTTGACGCTAAATAAACGTAGGCCCGCGCATCGGTCGCACTGGCTGACAGATGTGCAGTTAACGCTTAGTTCTCAGAAGAACACGCACTGTATGGTGAGCCTGCAGTGCTGTACATAATGTCCAAATGTAACGCATAAAAATAGACAGGAGGCTTCATTTTTTATGTGTCTGTTTGTGGTGCTGGTGCTGAGGTTTAAGTGCAGGCGGTTTCCAGATGCGTCGCGTTTGAAAACACCGGAAGCTGTTGCAGTGGAATGTGTAGATAGAGACGCGGACATACCTCAGGAATTCAAGAAAGCCGTAGTAGAATATGGCGTTTTTACATTTGTTTTGAAAGTGGCGTCGTATTACGAGCTTCTTTAGTGATCACAGACAGAACAATGCTGCGGATTTGATTCAGTTCACTGACTCGAATCTTTTAAATCACTTCACTGACCTCTTTGCATGTTACAATGTTGTGCTAATAGATATAATAAAAATTATTTTCCATATTTCTACCAGTACGTGGTAGAAATATATCTTATATCTTTACATCACATTTATTTTTTGTGTTATGAGTGAGCGATTAAAACATTCACCCAACCTATTTGTAAGCTGCTGTGAAACTATCTTTTATGTCCACAATAAGATCAGTAACATGCATTTATTAAATAGATCAGTCATATTGTGCTTTTATTAATTTTTTGTATTTTCAAATCTACTAATAGATTTAAGAAGTAGTGTTTTGGCATAATTTCTCATGACAAGTAATATCAGATTTATCACTCCTGTGGGTTTGAATTTTATCAAGCTAATAAAAAAGCAACGACAGCAAAGATTATCAATTACATTTTTAACTCAATTATTTGTACATGATTTGTACTTTTTATTCTTTTAACGTCTGTTATATAGTGTTTCTCCTTGTTTATGAAAAAACTCACATTAGACAGTAAAGTACATGGTGAGAAATTTGGGACACAACTAATATTCCTGTTAGTGTAGTGTTGTCCTCTCCTCTGCCCATATATGGTTAATCTCAGTGAGTATGTGTGTGTGTGAAGTTTGACTCAGGGCGGCCCGGGAAGCGTTAGATTCCTGTAAGCTGCTCTGCCAAGGACTATGATAGTGATCTCTAAAGCCTCAAGCAAGATCAAGAAGCCTAATGATTTTAGATCAAATTACGCTTGTTGCTTTAGAATAAATCACATAAGTTTTACTCATTTTCAGTCCACATATCTATACATAATTAGTCAAATAACCTGGCTAAAGTATTTCCTTGCTCTCATTCTCTCACTCACAGAGTTTAAGGAGGCCTTCCTTCTGTTTGACCGAACGGGAGATGGGAAGATCATGTACAATCAGTGTGGGGATGTGATGCGTGCTCTGGGGCAAAACCCTGTCAATGCTGAGGTCCTCAAAGTCCTGGGCAACCCCAGTAATGAAGGTCAGCCCTTTCTTTTGTTGTTATGTATCAAGCATGTCATTGTCCTGTATTATTTGCTAAAATGTGCATCTCTAGCAAACAGGAAATAATTTTGAGTTGCAATTTTTGAAAGCTTATTTCTATTAATTTAAAGGGACAGCGCGCTCAAAAAAATAGTATTCACCCTCACGTTGTAAGCTATACTTGTTTACATTCTGTCAGACAAAAGCTATTTTTCTCATTTAATCAGTCTATGCACTCAGACCCACTTCAAAAAAAGTCCCATTGATTTAATCTAAATGTGGCTTGATTTTCCACACCTGTAATTGTAAATTTATTTATTTTCTTTCTCAGCTCTCGGTGGGATGAGATGTTGATTTGAATAGAAGTAGTGATTTTTTTTTTTTTTTATGTCCTTTCTCTCAGATATGAACATGAAAATGCTGGACTTCGAGCAGTTTCTGCCCATGCTGCAGGCCATCGCTAAGAACAAGGATCAGGGATCCTTTGAGGACTTCGTGGAGGGCTGCGGGTGTTTGACAAAGAGGAAATGGAACAGTGATGGGCGCTGAGCTTGACATGTCCTCACTACACTGGGTAAGAGTCACCGTCTCTTTTAGAATGACATTACAGTGGAGTACAATATTGTCTTTCGATTAGTTTTCTTCTACTCTGGAAGCATCTTAGGATGTCGTTTTCTGCTTTTGTTACCTTTAACTCAAAATACTGCGTCTTTGTAAAGCTGCTTTAGCATACTTTTATGAAGAGTAATCATTATGGAAATGATACGCTTTAAATGAATTTGCTCAAATACAAACTGAATGTAATGTTTTTAGACACTTGTAACTGTAAACTATAAATGGAAAAAGTATTATAGTTTAAATTTATGTAAAGTGCAATTAGCTGAACTTTAGTGTGCTTTATTCAACAAGCGTAATGTATTATTGCTTCTGTTGTATTTAAACATGGTAAAAGTGTGGTTCTAAATAAACTAAATATTATGTAATTTCTGTTGAAACGTTTGTAATGATGAAGTTGCAAAGTAGTAATGTAAAATATATTCTTTTAAAAAGTACTGAATAACACACTAGAGTTAAAATTATGAAGTAAATTGTATGTATATGTACTGTATGTTAGTCAACTCATCAAATTGGTGTATTACTGTAATTCTTGCAGTTGTTTTCTTTTGTAGAATTTTATGCATCTTGCCCATGTTTTATGATAGGTGAGAAGATGACAGAGGAAGAAGTGTGGACACTTTTGGCGGGACATGAGGGCGCTAATGGCTGCATCAATTATGAAGGTACAGCAATCTCATATGGGTCTTCTTTCCTTCTCTGAACATCAAGACTACAGTAGAAGATTTGAACCCCATATTTAATCCATTTGCCTTTCCTTCCGACAGCATTTGTTCGCCACATTATGGCTGGTTGAGGAGAGAGTGCGAATGGTCCTCAGTTTTTTTACTCATTCTTGTCTCCTGCAGCTCCCCTCTCTAATCGTCCCTGGCTGTAGCGTAGCATGTAGCATTTCTGCATGTGCATAGGCGTCTCCTGACTCCTTCTGTTGCCATGATGATGCTAAATTTGCTGGTCACCCTGATGCCAACTTCCCCCAAAAAACCCCCATAGCCCTTTATCTTCAATATTGTATATTCCGATCGCTTTTGCTTGCATTAGTTCTAATAGGCCACACACACATTACAGCAAAGAAGCGGTTATCAGTCCACTTAATATGCGCTGTACACAGATTTTGGTAGTTTATGTGAGTGGTAATTAATTTCTGTTTTTAAATGTGATTGTCAAGTTTCTGCTGCCGGTGTGTATGCGGCGACAGAATATATGGAAGCAGATGGTATGATGGTTTTCTCGATTTTAGTCAATTTCTCATTTTGGGAATCAATCTTTTTTTAGTCTATGTTTTTATTTGGCGTGTGAACATATCATCTGCTGTGGAAAGATATCAATAAAACAGCAAATTGAATTTAGTCAAGACTGTTATTAAATCAGATTCCAAGCTTGTGAGTCATAATCATAATCAAATTGTATAAAATTGTTACCTTAGGAGGCTTTGTAAAGAGGTGTATTGTTAATGTTAGATTCCAGTCCTGTCACATTGCTGTTCCTGCTTTCTGTCTTTGTGTATTTATCTGTTCTCCCCATGCCTATATAAGGTATGCTAACTCGTTCAAATTTCCTTTAGGCCTGGACAATCTTTTTCCTCCCCTTTTCCTTCAAATCATCCCGGGGCTTCTGCATTTCACCTCCCGTCGTTGCAGGGAAATGTTACTGAACTGCACATGCAGTCTGTTGTTTCAGTGCGATCTGTGGCTGTTTATGGATCTGGAATTTCTAGAACTTAATGTGTAGTGTCCATGGCAACATTTGCTGATCTACTGGGTCGAATTGTCTTGGATCACTGCCTCATACTACTTTTTTTTTCTCTCTCTCTCTTCTACAGAACTCGTAAGGATGGTCATGAGCGGTTGAAGAATTCAAACACGTTTCTTTTATTTTTGTCCGTCAGGCCCCCTCATTTATGTGATTCTTCATTTCCATATTAGCTTTTTACATTTTTTTTTTCCTTAAGTGCCTTTTATCATGTTTCTGGAGAATTATGGCTCAATTCATTCCAAAAACTTCCACTGGTGTTCATAGGTTTGCTTGAATACCTTTCAGCCATTGCATTCATTCCATCAGTTATTGTATTCGGCCCCTATTCGTCCTAAACTGTGAGGGCATTTTGATTTAGCTCTCACTGTAGTTTTTTTATTTATTTTTTTATTAACCATTGACTAAATGTTTGTTAGTCATTTGACATCACTCTTTATTGTCTGCTGAGCATCATAATAAATATTCAGAATGATCTTTTGATTTTGTTGATTTGTCTTTATGTCAGAGCTGTGAGTGTGGGTGTTTGTGTGGGAGTATGGGTTGCCTTGTAGGGCATTGTTGCACCAACCATTTCCATTTTTATAGTTAACTCTCTTCCAGTAAACATAATACAAGACCATACCAATTTAGGAGTATGTGAGGGTGCTTGAATGTGTTGGCTTGGGGACCTGGTGCTGCTTGGATGCTTTAGTGGTCCTGTGTTTACATTATAAGACAAGAAGACACACTAAACAAAACCTAAAGAAAAGGACTGTTTACACTTCAGTGGTATGTATAACAACACCGTGTGATTCTAACAATATTTCTCATCTGTCGTGATCTGACATGACACATTAAAAGACAAATTACTTTCACTTATAATTTTGCATTTCTTTTACATTAGTTGCCACTATCCTAGGGTTTTCATTTAAATAATAAAATAGTTTTTACACCTTTTTCCATTGACAGCCAATTAGAAGAATCCTGAGCCTAATAATAATACTAACTTTATCACGTGCTGGTGTGGATGCTAATATAGTTATCATTCTTTGTATATGCAGTGGTGACCAAATTATTAGGACAACTTTGTACATTTAAGAGGTTTCAGTGTTTTTTATTGAACTGGTTATTACAATACCCATAAAGCTATTGGTGGAACTGCATGCAATGGAAGGATTCTGCTGGAACACTGCTCATCTGCAGAAAATGAAGTCCGAACCTCACCCCATCAAGTAAATTTGTGGGTTGAGCTACAGAAGGCATGGGGTAACAACAGTGTATCCGTTTTTAGGAAATATACTGACACTAGGCCAGAGATGTCTGCTGTGATGGCTGCAAAAGGTGGACGTGAAAAATATTAATTGAATAAAACAGTGACTCACTTCATCTGCGTGTTTCATGAATGCTATGAAATTAAATCATGTTTTGGATGCAAAAAAGGTCTATGTTTTTTATTGCCAACTAGTGAATGATTTTACTAATTTGGATATTATTTGCTGATAATTACGCTCTATATAAAGTTTAAAATAGTTTAAAATGGGCTTCTTTTTGTACAACTACCTTTTTTTCAAATTTCTAGCATGATAAATGTTAAACTCTTCGTTTAATCGACAATATAAGATAAGACATATATTCTTAAAACTCTTCACACAGCTCATATCACTGATGATGTCTTTTATTGTGCAGAACCATTCAGTACTTTTGAAACCAAAATTGATCCATTCATGGTCAAACAGGTGCTAGACAGCTCCTGCTACATCTTCAAACATTCACACACACCTCAATGCAATGGTTACCAGCTTTCACCATTAAAAAAAAAAAAAAAAAGGATAAACAAAATGCAAAAAAAAAAAAAAAAAAAAACGACAACTACTTATACCACTACAATGTAAAAAAGACCAAAGAGCTGATCAAACTGATCGATTGACATTTTCAACACTGGTTATGAGTCGTGCAAAACTGTGAGGTTGATGTGAATCTGTTCTGTCAGTAATACTGCATGTTGGACTACTGCATACCTGTGCATTCACATATATGTGTGAGGATGTAAACTGCGGGACTATCACAGCGGGAGTGTATGAGTTCTGGTATTGGCAGATTTTACATCCATCACTACTATAGCATTTGTAGTCTGGAAACATGGCAAATTAATGTAGGTTAAAATAAAACATACATACGTACAAACAAAAAGATGTGTGGCAAATCAAAAGTGCATGCACACCACACACACACACATACACACACACACACACACACACACACACACACACACACACACAGTCCAGCTTCATCGTATAAAGCGACTGACACTTTCACATGAACATGTCAATAATACGACAACATCCACAGTCAGAAAGAGAAGGAAACGTTACAGACATGTATAATATGATAACAGCATTACATCATTCGTAATAGTGTAAAGAAACATATAAAAATACAAAAATAGGACAGTTACAATATGAAGATATGAGATACACAGACCACAGCTGCAAACGTAACTTTAAACTCCCTTGGTTCTACTCAGGTAGTTGCCACTAATTTGTAAAACAAAACGGTTTTCCTTCATGTCGTAAATACTTTCTGTGGGTTTGGCCTGTTACTAAAACACCCATACACACAGACACACACACACACACACAACACATTCTTTAACCCTTGTGTGTCCTTAAAGACATTTAAGTCTTTACCATCATTTTTTGACCATTTTGGCTGTGTTAATGCAAACAACTAAAATGTTGTAATATGTCAAAAAGAATTATTGTCAATGAAATATTTTGCCCTCAATTTCATTCAGAAATATATACTCTAGGATTAAAAATGAGTTATACTCAGGATCTAAAGGACGAAAATATCCCCATCGATACTTATTAAAAGAGCCATATTTAAAATGATTTTAGTTTTAGTAAACATAACAACTGTGATCCAATACTGTAATAATCAATACTGTTTACTTCATATAAAATATATTTTCTTTTTCACCGATGGCATTATGTAAACAAATAGAATTATAAGGGTTAAAATCCTGAAAATGACTATGATTTATGATTGGGATAGATGCTGGAAAATTAGCCAGTCAGTGAAAGCAGAAAAAATATTACTATATGATATTTTTATGACCTGGACATTTTTGTCCTCTGAGGGCCTCTGTGTAGCTTTTAAAATTGACACACAAGGGTTAACAATCTGAACTGAAACATCAGTTCTTGCATGAACACTGATTACTAAAATGTGCGATATGATCTCACTAAAACGACTGATTCAACTCCATTTGAATTAAGGAACCAATATGATTCCTTGCTGCATTTCCCATTATTTTGTCACTGTCGATTAATCATACACTCCGATATTTAAGCATTCAAGCACTGCAATGAGATGAGGATGAAACAGCTAATTTCACCTGCTAGAGTAACTTATGATATTTTGTGGCAATGACGTGCACACATACCCAAAATATAACATGCAAACATCAATTATTGATGACTTCCAGGTTTACAGTACATGTTGTCAGAGACAAAGTAAAAAATTAGTTGCCTCTTTTTTTTAATCATGCTAAAATCTAATTGTACATAAAAACAGGCCAAACCACTGAAGCTTTCACATTGTCCCAAAAGCAAAACCGACATTCTGCATACGCATACAAAGTAATGATAACAAAGTCAAGTTTCTCTTGGACTTACTAGGTGCTTCTATGAAACAAATTAAGTGATAAAAGAATGTTGTTAAAAGAAAACATTAAGTCAGGGCTAATTTTGACTTTATGCTTCATCCCTCCAAAGCGTAAGATTCAGGAAACATTCTAAAAGTGCAATTTGTTCTTGGTTTTCTTTTGTTTCCATTTGAGTACCTAAAGTACATTGAGATGCTTCTGGAGTGCAGATCACAGGTATCTTGGATCCTGTAGTTCGGCTCAAAGTTAAGAGATGTTACTGAAACTGGAGGACGGACAAGGGTATATTGAGCCTGTTTGGGTCAAGAGTGCTTTTGTTGGGTATTAACCGGGATTTGGGTTTAAGACCTTTCCAAAGTCCAAACCAAAGGTCTTTTTCTGTTTTATTTCTCAGTCAGTTTAAAAGTTATCTGTGTTTAGCTTTAGCTATTTATTTTGAATAACGTCACGTTCAAAGATGCTGGCAAGAATTCATTTATATCATTTTCTCCCAAAAATGATGCAAGTGACAAAAAAAGAAGACACCGCTCCCTTTATCTCTGTATCTTTTGCTTTCTATCTAATTTCCTTCATTTTCTTCTCTGGAATCATTGATCCCCTTTAAATCTCACCATTTCTTTTACTGTGTTGGAGGCACAGGGCGTTTGGAAAGAGAGAATCCCTGGTAGCGGAGCGCTGGATTCTGAAATAATAATAATAAAAAAAAAGACAGACAAAAAAATCTATTAGCCAAATATGCCAAAATTGCATTACAAATTAATATTAATATAAATAATACAAAAATATTAATGTGAAAAAAAAACAAAACAAACAAACTCTAATGCGAGTCTGATTTTAGTAAACAGATTTGAGCTATTTCAGTTAAGTGGCAAAAGCACTGAATCACACTGAACTGTGAACAGATTTCATGATGATCGTTCTGTAAATATTTAAATTGAATCAAGAGCAAATAGCCAACTGTTCAAAATATTTCTAGTCAGCAATATTTTTGAAAGTATCACCATTTCCACAAATAATTAAAGCGGCCCAGCTGTTTTCAACATTGTTAATCAGCACCAAACAAGCATATTAAAGTCATTTCTACAGTTACTTTTTACATAAAAAGAGAAAAAAATAAATACAGAGCTGCATAGATGGCTGCATTACATGACAAAAATTGTAGTCATGATCCATTATACATTTTAGATAATATAATCAGATAATGCTATTGATGTTAGATTACTTTTAGTGTGTGTTTACAGGTGTATGTTTCCATGTCATTACCATGCGCTGATCCAGTCTGTGCGTTGGTGGGAGAGAACTGTGAGATGCGGGTTGTGGAGCCTCACTGTGGGCATTAGGGGGTAGTCACGGAGGCGGGGCTTTGTGTTGGGGGGCGGGGCAGAGGCGTTAGCGACAGGCTGGTGGGTTACAGATGGGGTACTGCCAGACTGATTGGCAGGCTGGTTGCTATGGTGCTGGTGTTGGATCTGCTGGAAGTGTTGCTGTCGAGCTCTCATCTCTGCATACTTCAGCTGCTCCATATGAAACGACTGACGATCAGCAAGAAGCTGCTGCCTCTGATACTCCAGCTACAAACACAATATACATATATGCAGATTCATTTTTCAGTTAAAGGAACAGTCTTCCTAAAAACACTAATTCAGTTTCAATGAATAATGACTTTGAGAAAATCCTATTGATTTTGGACATACAAAGCCCCTGGTCAATGATTTTGTGTTCCACAATGCATAAACATTATTTTCCTTATTAATATTCTTTTCTAATTTTCTGTAAAAATGTCAAATCATCCATAAAATAACATTCATTTTATTTCAAAATTAAAACGTTTTTTGGATAACATTTTCACTTAGTTTTTCCTAACCCTATGTCCCAAATTTTAAATATATATCTATAAATGTTTTAAAATAAAGGTTAATGCTTTACAAAAGCGTAAATGCAAATAAATGTAATTCATTAACAATTATTTGATCATAAATATTACATCATTCTAATTCCTGTTTTAAGAATGTTTACATTTTTACTAGAAATAATTAAGAAATATATGAAATCAAATATATGAAAGCAAGAAAATCATATTATTTTTTTTAAATAAAAAACTGAACGGTTCCTGTTAAGGCAACAGATATACAAAACTACAATTAAATGAACTTGACAAAACGCTGAATGTAAATTGATATTGATTTAAAATAATTATGAATTCTCTGTGTTGACTTACTGCCTCTCTCTCTCTGTCCATGATGGTTTCCAGCTCTTCAAAGTGTCTGAGTTTGATCTCTAGTTTCTTCATCTGGGTCTCTACCAGCAGAGCCACCAGAGACTTGATCTTCCTTTCCTCTACTGCTGCCAAGTGCTAAAAGGAAAGAATACAGCGTTCAGTGTTTAATTTGCAGGAAAGTTGTTTGTTTTCTCACTATAATGTCACCTTTTCACACACCTTAGCTTTCACGGCAGCAGCAGCAGGGTGCAGAAGCAGCGGCGGTGGCCAAGTTTCCCTCTCCTACATCTCTTTCCACTTTTGCTTTCTTCTCTCCCTCACTCTCTCCATCCCTCTGACCCTCTTCTGATCCCTCCTTCCGGTCTTTCTCCTTCTCGCCATCGGCTGCAGAGATCAAAGAGTTCAAGTAAGTAACTTTACCTCTGCATTTTGTAACTTTAACTGCTAATGAAAATAACACACATAGTGGTATGTGCTTTTTTTGTACTGCAGTTAAATAATGCATTGTATATCTGAATCTTTTAATCTTAACATTTAAAATGTATTTGGTGTCTTCTTCTAAGTAATATATTTTTTATTTTTATGTGACACATGCATTTTATTGCTGTAACACACCCATTTCTGGTTCTGTTTTCTCAGTCTCTCTCTCCGTCTCCCCTTCTCTCACTCTCTCTTCCTCTTTCTTGCCGTTCTCTCCTTGTTTTTCTTCCTCCTCAGTGGCTCCGTCTTTGCTCTCCTAATATTTCATAGACATAGGAGTTCTGCATGTGTTAATATTAGGAAAATACAAAGAAATCTCCACAAAGCACAAAACATCACAACTGATTTTCAACATTGATAATAATAAGAAATGTTTCCTGAACACCAAAAAACAGCATAACACAAAATATTCTAAAGGATTGTGTGACACTGAAAACTGGAGTAATGGCTCTTGTAATGTTTCAAATTGTAATAATATTAAACAATATTTAACTGTATTTCTCATCAAATGAATGCAGCCTTCGTCCAAAACAATGGAACATCTATTTATATATATATTTTTAATTTCTGTTACGCAGTTACCTTATTTTCTCTTTTATCCTGGCTAGATTGGCCATCACTGCTCTTATTCTCTTCACTTCCATCCTCAGCTGAAAACAAACATACAGTTATTTCCTTTCTTACTTTGCTCCAAAAGGCTCCAAACAAGTAAAAATTGTACTCATTTACAGGGTTTGTCAGAATCTTCAAGACCAGTTCCTGCGATGCCGCTGCCCTCCAGGCCGTAGAGAGGTCTGGCCTCCCACTGCTCTGGCCGCCTCCACACACGTGCGCGCAGGAGCCTCCACCAAGCATGGCGGGACCTCCTCCTTCATTGAGAAAACTCCTCTGAGAAAGAAATACGTTCATGTTCAAAAAAACAACAATAAAAAACTAAGTCTTGGAGATAGATATCCCCCATCTCTTACAATTGTTGTATACAGAAATGGTCATTTGAAGAATAATTAGAAGCAGATTTTTATTTGTGTGCAAACTATTACTTTAATATCGTAATTTCTCACCAAGTGCTGATTTAGCTGCAGCGGAAGCCACTCGAGGGTCAACCACAGAGGCCAGGAATGCCACAGTGCTCATGACAGGATTCCCCGCCTGACTGAACGGAATTGGCTGATAGGCCAGAGGGCCCAGGGAGGAGGAGCTGTCCTCCAGGTAGGGGTCTTCTATCGGTAAACGCAGGAAGTGTAGGATGCACTCATCCTGCGTGCGGCTTCCTACATGCTCCGATACTTTATTCCAGTCATCTTTATACATCTCTAGACCCTGAGAACAAATAAGAATCGTTAAATCAAGTTTACACTACTGTTCAAAAGTTTGAGATCAGTACAACTTTTTTCAATGTCTACTTTCCAGGGACTACTAAACAGATAAAAAACTGACAAAGACTTTATTTGTCAAAGAGTCCTAAAAACATTTAACAGTTTTTACAAAAATACTAATCTTTTGCAAACTATAATAAATATAAATATTTATAATAACACCAAATTTGAACAGTATATTTCATATTTCTGAAGAATTATGACACTGGAGAAATGGTTGCTGAAACTACGCTTTGCCATCACAGCAATAAGGTGCATTTTAAAATATATTTTCACAGAAACATTATTTTAATTTAGAATATTACTTCACAATATTATGGTTTGACTGTATTTTTGGATTAAATTACACGTAAGTTAGGGAGCATAAAAGACCTCTTTTAAAAAAACTGCCAAACTTTTGAACAGTAGTATATTTAAATAGTAAATATTATAAAATTTAAAAAAATAATAATTAAACATTTTATATGCATTACCTCTAGAAGTAGCAGCGTCTCTGATCTGTCCACTCCCGAGTGGCACTGGCAGCATTTTTAGTCTGTGGTAAGATAGATGGGAGTCCTTAATCTTTCTCATAGTGCTTAGAATCCTCTTTATACTTCATATCTCAAAATACTATCATGTTCTCTCTGCCCTATATGTGATGGCGGCTCTTACTTTAGCTGGGCCACTCTTCTTACTGTACACATCTGTCCTCAACCCAAAGTTCTGCAAGTCAGCCGGTTTGTCCTTTACTTTGTCCGGGAATGACAGCATCTGTTGAGAGGATGAAGTCTAGGGGCAAGAATAACAAATAGCTTAGATAACCAACAAAGTGAATATAAAACAAAAATGTTACTTATTAGAACGATGACTCAGAATGCCAGGGACTGAAATTTACAAAAACACGGCTTTCAATTAAATTAAAATGTTTTATTTAACTTTTTCCTAGTTAATAACTACACACCTGTAGCAGGAATAGATGCACTTTACCTGGGATGCTTTAGGCTGTAGTGGTACCAGACTTGATGGAGTATCTGCCAGCACATGAAAGTGTGAGGTGGGTGGAGGTCCCATGGGAGTGGGCCGACTCTCTGAATCCACCTGATAGTTAATCAAGCCCCACTGTTCCAGGAATGCATGGACCCTGTTCACACACATAAACATTCAAACTCAAAATGCATCAAAGTTGAAAAGAAAAATGCATATACAACTTAAACATATAAGCATTTTTGAGATTTCTTTTTCCACCCCGGACCTCATAATGGCACAAACATCTCCAGCCAGGTTCCTACGGCAGGCTGTAGAGTCAAGTACTCCTGTGGGGTTCAGTCTGTATGTATCGATCATGAAGAAATTCGGTATGCCAGATAACTGTAACACAGCAAAGTGTAAAGAAGAAACAGAGCGGTTAAAGCTAATCAATGAAGATGCCGGACATATTTAAGTTAAAATTAGTCTTACAGATTTTCTTACATTTCAGGAGTCTTTGATTTGTTTTTCCCATTGAAAAACTCAGGCAGTGCCCTGCGCTCTATAGCGTGGACACTAAAAAGAGACAGAAACAGGTTGTGGCTCTAGATTTTTCTCTCATGACAAAACAATCACTTCCTGTTTAAATGCTTGATTTTTGCATTTAGAATACGCATTAAAGTTGTGTGTAGTCACAGTACCTGTTATAGTCAAACCAAGCAGCATAGCTAGGGATAATGATATGATGGGTCTGTTCAGTGACATTATCCTCATGAAGGTCTGAACCCTTCACCGGTTCTCCTTTCACACTCGGAGAACCTTCTTCTTCCTCCTACAAACAAACACATAGCTAACCATTAAAACTGCTCCTGAAATTCACAGTTTAATCTCGTTTTGTTAGTTATATTTTTCATGTTGTTGAAATTTTTCTGTGTGTTTAAATCTGATCAATTTAAATATGTTAAACAAAATGCTACTATGTTAAGGTCACCAGTCAAATCGTAACATTTTAAAAAATGTTTACATTAATATTTTCTTTCCCACTTTTTAAGACACTATAATTTATGTAAGAAAAAAAGTAATTCATTAATAATAAACTAACAAAAAAATTGCAATGTATTATCTAAATAAATGTACTTTTAAAAATGAATACAAATCCCATTATATAAACTAGTTCAAATAAATCTTATTAAAAGCTGCAAGGCGTATTACAATCATCCAGCATCCATCTATTTTTTTGTGAGCAGAAATACTGTGAAATTTGATTTGTATAATTGCTGCTATACCTTCCCTACAGTCTCCATTGATTCA
This sequence comes from Puntigrus tetrazona, assembly GCF_018831695.1. Taxonomy (NCBI): domain Eukaryota; kingdom Metazoa; phylum Chordata; class Actinopteri; order Cypriniformes; family Cyprinidae; genus Puntigrus; species Puntigrus tetrazona. The sequence continues at coordinate 15,714,057 of NC_056704.1, forward strand.
TCTTCTTGCTCATCTAGGTGTGATAGCAGAAGAACAGAGTTATTTTGCACATACACTTATACTTTATGATACAAGAAAAAAAAAACAGTGTTAATTAGCACAGGAAGGTGAAGTGTGTGCTTTTTATATTAAAATACTTCCTCCTATCGCTGCTCTTCTGTGCACAGACAGCTGTAAGTACCCATTCAGAGGCTGATATTCCTGTTTGATGACATCCTCTATTTTTGCTATTACACTTGATGCCATTAATGACACAGAAAAGCACACACTTCAGCTTTTGGTTAGTTAAAATGGCAGGTGTGTTAGAGACAGACGCTACTGCAGACACATACCCAGGTCAGTCATAGTGCCTCCTTTCACTGGAGTAGAATCTGAGTCCTTCTTAGTCACTACACACACAAATATCATGATTACCATAATCTAGACTACATCTCATGTAACTACATAAAACAGATGTGTGTGAGCGTGCCTGTTTTTAGGTAGTGTTGCTTCCTCCACTGCAGGCACAGGTGAGGTTCATCTAAATCTTTTCGTCAAATCTTCCTGTTCTTCCTCTCTCTGTCCTCGTTTGGACTTAGTGTACAGGAGTAGTGGGCCTGAAACCAAACAAACACAAAACACACACACACACAGAGATACAGTGAGAAGTTCACATTTAAAATGTAAAAAGATAACTTAAAATAAATAATTTCTGAAACTAATTTCTGAAGTTTAATATGCAATGTCACTGAATACCCTTTCTTGGTGTTTTTCTTCTTGCTCTCTTGTGGAGGAGGTGTAGGAGATGGAGATGGGAGCGCTTCCTTTTTGGCACTGCTGGGTTTTTATCCCTCCTTTCATCTGGAGCGCTCACTTCATCTGTGAGGGTCTTTGCTGAAATTCTCTTCCTCCTCGGCCCTCCTTCTCCCACCTCATAGTCTTCCTCATTCATCCCTCGTTAAACTGATCTAGGTCAGAATCCACTTGGCATGGACCTACACACATCACCTGCGCTTCCAGTCAGCTGATAAATGGCTGCATTTCTCAGATAACTATTTGCTAATTAGTTTTATTTAAAAAATAAATAAATAATAAAAACCGAAAGACAGAGAGAGCATGTACAGAGACAAAAGAGACAAAGAAGAAGAGAGAGGTAAGGATCGGGACAGATGGAGAGGTAAGGGGGTTACTAACCTTCCTGGGTTTCTCAGCAGTGGGCGGATCTCCACAGCAGCCTCCCACCTCACTGGCTGAGATCCATGTGTCATAACTGCATCATGAACACAACACATTAATCCTGCATTCACATACACATCTGAACTCTGTGTGTGTGTGCAGGCTCACCTATCAGGCCAGTAGCCCCAGTGTAGCAGCATCTGTTTGTCTCTCTTCATTACAGGGCCAGACCCACTCTTCTGAAAAGCGCACACACATGACAATTCACGTTACTACCGAAGAAAACCATTTGTTGTTTCTTTTTACCATAGGAAGCCACAAATTTACCTTTGTTTTTAACCCTCCTGTACCCTACACATATATGTGAATATATTTGCACACTACAAAAAAACACAACAAGAGCGTACCGTCCTCCAGACTAGCAGGAATAGGGATCACTACATGAGAGCTATGGACAGCTTATCTTCAATCACAGACCCCTACAAACACACATACATTTTCAAAGAAATGCGGTATTACATACAAAACTGAACGATATATCAAATATTTAATACATATTTAGTACTCTCGTTGACATTTGAAAAATATATATATTATTATATATGTATATATACACACACACACACACACATATATATATATATATATATATATATATATATATATATATACATACATATGAGAAAGTTTGTTCACATATGTGTGTACTGTGTATATTTATTATGTATATATAAATACATATATGCAGTATATATTTTGAACTTATATTTACATGTAGATATAATATTCATATAATTTGAGAATAGAATAGCTTTTATTTTCATTGTACAGCTGTACAACAAAACTTTCTGCTCTCACATAATTTTACATACATACATTAGAGAATGAACTACTTATGAATGAATTAATGATACAGAAAGTAAACAGTGCTAATATAAACAGATGTACAATTGGTACAAATGGCAGCGAATTGTACATTAGTCAGCATTTAATTATTAATTAGCACATTCATTTACATATATATATATATATATATATATATATATATGTATATATATATATATATATATATATATATATATACTTTACATATATTCACAACATAAATATAATACTTTCCCAAATATAAATATGTGTGTATATTTATACATTATAAATATAAACATTATACTGTGTATATAATCAAAAAAGCATTATCTTGGATGTGATTAATCAAGATTAATTGTTTGTAGCACTAACACATCACATACACACACACACACACACACACACACACACACACACTAGCACTAGCTGTGTACTAATGGTTCTGGGATGTACCTAATTGTCGTTTGATAATGTCCTTCAGTTTTCCCAGTAGTTTGGAAGCAGATCTCTGAACTCAGGTAAATCACGAATTCGGGACAAACCAGTTATTCTACAAAGAAAAACATCATTATTCAATATTTCTTCTCACACACGTACATATTAATAAGTACCAACTATATCAGTTATCAGAGACTATATTTCCTCTGTCTGAAATGACTGTGTGTGTGCCAGAAATTGTGTGTTCGATACACCTGCTTACCCAAAGACTTTTCTATAGTCACTTAGACATTTCCAACATTCACGGTCCATTCTAGAAGGATTCTGGAAGTCAAACCTCCTCCTGGTGGATACAGAAACAAACAACTGTAGAGTATTAATTGGATTTTGGTCTGCATAATCACTGAATAGACACTTTACAGCTAACATCGCAGGATTGAAACACTAGCAAAAATGTCATATGAAATGTATTCAAGAACACAAGGACAGCAATTCACACCCACGAGAGAGAATCCACAACTCTTCTGGCAGAGTGTGTCGCCAAGGTTAGAGTGTCAGAGGAAATTAACCAACTTAGCGGATTAGGCCACTCAAATGAATGGCAAAGCGTGCATAATAAATGAACACATACTTAAATAGTGCACATAATGAAAAATTATTTTTACAGTTCTTCTAGAATATTTTTATTGTCTTTTCCATTAATTTTAAATAATAGCCACATTCAGAGTAGTAAAATGTTTTAAACTTGCTATATGGTAAAGCTTATAATGCATTACAGACATAACAGTATAACAATATAAAGCTGCTTTGGAAATCGTATATAACACTATACATATAAATTTAGCTTGATAGAAATTACATCTAAATCTATACCTATCTATCTAAATCTATCTATACCTCTAAAAAAAATTACATATGTATATATTGTATTTACATTTATATATATATATATATATATATATATATATATATAGTTACCATCTAAATCAAACTACATTCATATAATGTATTTATATTGATAATTAAATAATAAAGAAAAGTGAAGGAGGTAGTGGTGAGAGTGACTACGCTTCATCCCTGATCACTCTTGAAATCCTGTAGGCAGCAGCCAGAATATGACACAGAGCTCCTCCCAGATTTGAAATCTAAAAATACTTCATCTAAGGATGAAGAGAGCTTCATCAGCACCTTCTACAATGCTGATCACATTAACGCATTCAATACTACGACGAAAGAAGTCTTGTGTACTAGCATACCGGCAGTTTAGTGAGGGGAGGTTGCTGACATGCCAACAAACACCTCCTGAAACTGAAGCAGCTGAACCAATTAGACTTTGGCAATATGGATTTATTGGTGGGGGCTCTGCTTGAATATACTATAAAGAAACAAAACAGAAGGTTTTAGATGCTAGACAC
>NC_056704.1:16071583-16082132 GCF_018831695.1 Puntigrus tetrazona
ATGTGTGTGTATGTATGTATGTGTATGTATGTATATATGTATGTATATGTATATATATGTATATGTGTGTATGTACATATATATATATGTATATGTCTTAATATTTCAGCATCTAAGCACAAAATGGTTTTAAAAGAAACTAATAAATGATTCTCTTTATTATTTATATCTATTTTTATTTCAGTTTTTTAATAAGATACTATATCACACAAATAGCAGTGTTTTTTATTTAATGAAAGACTTAACGCCCCACTTCCCGACTGCCTGCTGCTCCTGCTTGGTCTGATGCTGTGTACACGGTCATCTGTGATTGTGTACTCCCATGAGCCTGCCTACTGTGGACAACAATTTACTTTTCTTTAAACACAGCCCATTAGATTCAGTGTATTCGCATTCATGGTGTAATAGATTTTTGCCTTAATATCTAGTTTCTAGTTCTAACTCCTTATTCAAGGTCTTGTTGGACTATTTTGCAGTGCTCTTTTGACAGATCTTCCAGTCAGTTTTGTCACACACAACACAACTAATCCAGAATGCGGCTGCAAGGTTAGTCTTTTCCGTGCTGAAAAGAATGTTACATCTCTGTGTATTATGCAAGCAGATATTGGTAGCCATTGATGAACAGTTTTATTGATTTTATTTTCTCCAAGCTCTTAATACACCCCTAAATCCAGAATTGTAGGCCTTCCAGATGTGTGTGTTCTGTAAGTGAAAAGCGCTTAGTGCCGTCCCAAACAAAAGCCCTTTCACAGACTTTTACCTTAATAGTTCCCTGCTGGTGAATTGACCTGCCTAACACCGTCTCATCAGTTAAGTATTTTAGCCATCATGAGATGTCTAAAGATGCACTTCTTCTATCTACTCTTGACCCTCTTTCATTGGAACTCTGGTAACACTTTAGTGTAGGCACCAATTCTCACTAGTTGCTAATTAACATGCATTAATACCATATTTGTTGTTTTCTACTCAATACCTTATCTTAACAACTACCTAATCTGTTTTCTATCTTCTTTTTATCTGCTATTTAATAAAAAAAAACTATTAGACTAAACCGGGACTTGTCTCAGCATATATAATATATTGTTATATATTTTTTTAAGTTGCTTGGGATAAAAGCATCTGATAAATTGCTGGATGAATAAATGTAAACGTAAATCTTCATCCTGTTGTTTGCCTGAACATTTGAAGATTGTTGTTGACAAACTTTTTAAGACTTAAAACAAAACAATGGTTGATCGTGTGGAAAGTTGCATCCATAGTTACAGTAATCTGTTTGCACTCAAGCACATATTACAAGGACAAAGTACATACGCAAATCCAGCATTTATGTGCTCCCATTAAAGTGTAAGCAAATAAGTTTTTGTCCCCATAAAAAGCTACTTTTTGCCAGATTTAGTAATGAATGTCTTAATTTTGTTGGCAACTTTGTTTCAGAGTGCATTTCAAATGTGATGTATGTATTCAAACATGATGTTGCAATACTTGTTTAGGAAGGTTTTCAAGAATGCCAGAGCTATTTTTCACTCCCATTAAACACAACAAGTGTCAATTTTACAGCATGTCTTCATCTTTTTAGCTATACATCATTTAGGGTTTTGAGGAACATGTCTCTCATTTTACTGGAGCATACTGATGTTGCTAAGCACAAGGACACATGTGGTTTCAAGTCTTTCCTGGCTTTATGAGTTTCATTAGCAGGTCTTTAGCGGAACTCGGGTTAAATTGCTTGTTAAATCTTGAGCTCATTATAGCAGCGGTCTCCAAGCACCTTTGTCCCCTGTGAAACTCGGTGCCTGATACAGACTAGTACAATATTCTCCATGCATCAATCAATAGATCCCTTTCAATGCATTGTAGAAAATGTATGTTTTGTCATATTCTTTAAAGCAGAGAAATTCAATTCAAAGTTCCAAGATGATTAGTTTTTATATTTTCCTTTCCGACAGAGCCCTGGAAAATATATATTTTGGAATAGTTACTGTAAATATCCATCTCCAAAGCAGTGGTGATTAGAATTGTTCTATAAAATCATACAATATTTCATCAGTTGACCCCAATTAGATATAAATAATAAGTCTATCTATCATGTTTCTGATACTGTTGTACAACCCCAAGCAGTTGTGGTGTGTACAGATCTGCTCATTTTGAGCTGTGAAAACCATAAAAATGTTGCTACGGTACTATAGTTACGTCTCGTAGTCCTGTTAGAAAATCAATGAAACCTACGAACCAAGCTAGGTTCAGGAAATGGACCCTCTACAATGAGGATCACTGTTTTAAGTTTTAATAAGGAAAATGTTCATTTGAACTGTTTAATTTTAGTGCACTTCAATACTGGTCCAAGTTCTAAACTCTCACCTCAAAATCTCTGATACTCTGTTCTAAATATAGCTCAAGTCCTTCCTTCAATTGAAGTCTGTGGAATTTTCTTGCCCTTTTGTTATCTGGCAGGTAAAACAAAAAATCTTATTGCTTGGAGAAATAACAGCACATGGTTTGAGAGATGATTCATATCTGTAGCAGCCGTGCTGGAGGAGTTGCACGCCAAAGATTAATACTTAGGGTTAAAGGTTTGCTCAAATTCTTAACTCTTAACTGAGAATTTTTATGTTTGCTTTAGCAGGCACTAATATGACATGTCTTCATGTCTTGTTTGAGGCATTTATTGCTTATTTCGCACCTTTTGTTTTGAACATTGACAGCTATGCTGCAGTGTAATGTGGGAAAAACACCAACAGCGTGAATGATGGTCAACAGCCCTGCTGCAGTTAGGAAGCGCTGCATGTACTGTAGACTCCTCTGACTGTGCTTTGCTGACGTAAGTCTCCTTCCTCAGTGGAGGAGGGGCGTTAGATCTGTTTAGTGCTGGTGCGTGAGCGACAGGGGAGGGGAAAAGCATTGTCGCCCAGCCTCCCTGCCCTCCACAGGCAGTTGATGATCATATCTGACAGCTTGGGGTGGAAGTTGAACTGCTCAGAGCGCTGGGTCCCCAGTATCTACTCCTCCCCTGTGAGCGGCTCTCAGCTGCTTTCTCTGCACCAGAGCCCGGCTTTGGCTCTTTGTCAGCGCATGGGGGTGCGGGCAGACGAGCGGCGTGAATATATCATGTACACAATAGAGTGAACGAGTGCAGCACGACCATGAAAGCCCAGCGGGAGAGGCTGAGGATTCCGGGGTTGACATTGGAGTGAGTATTTTCCTTTCTCTGTCACGTCTTCTCTGGCTGGGATGACAGCAGACTGTTTATCTGCAGTGTGTCTGTCGCTGTAGTGGTGACGGCACATCTGAGCTGAGCAGTGCAGCATTACCACAGTAGCAGCGTCTGCGGCATGTGTTGAAGGGTAAATATAGGTTTGCTAGCTTCTGTAGATCCAGCTAGTGTCCCTCTGCGTCAGCTTTGCATTTGATTTTTATGGAACGGGCTCATGTTTGGATAGAAGACGATGATGCTAGATCAATACAGGATCATCTTCTAGCCATGGCTTGTCAGACTACAGCCAGGACTTGCGCAGGAGCTGGGTGACCTGCCTTTTTGTTTTGCTATGCTCACGTCTCATAGCATTTATACTGTAGCTGTCGATCACCATTGCTTACTAAATTAATTGGTTGAATCCCTCTATAGAAGGCCTGTTTGTTGTCGACCTGTTAGCGGGTCAAAGATGCCACCATACTGTAGTGTTTGGTGCAGCGACGTAAACAGTTTATCTCTCATCATCCCTGATTGGCCATTGATATTTTGACAAGATTAGAATCCTTTTGTTTTTGTTTACAGGGGTTGCAAGAGATGCATGTTTGCGGTTATGATCAGGTGTTGCATCATGGCTGCTGTTGCTAGGGATACAGATACATGCCTATCTCCTAGACATGTCAGCTCAGCAGTTTCACCTGACATGTTTTGTTTCTCAGCAAAAGCAACGCTTGATAAACACATGATGTTTGTAGATTAACAGTTATTTTTGTAAATGTTAATTAAATTGGAACTTGTGGCCAATCTGTATAATATCAAGTATACAACTGATAAAAATCCATTTCATCCGTAAGTGATGGAATGAAATGCACCATTGTTTTGGCAACCCCTTCATAAGGCGTTCTACCCAAAACGCCTTTAACGTTCAAGCATGATACTGCTCTGTGGATAATGCATGCCAGTTCCTGTATGTCTCTGCACTCATATAAGCTCTCAACTTCAAAAGCTCAAAAACTACACTTGTCCATGATGAACATTCACAAAACTCAATTTGACTTCCAGCCTCACTCCACGAAGCTTGAGTCCAACTCCCACAAGCCCTTGCAGCCCATGCAGCCCGCTGCACGCGTTTCATTTTTGGAGGTAAGCGCGTGCTTCTTTTACATAGCCATTTTGTTTTGAGGCTTACCATGTTCAAGGCTCTGTGTTCTGCCACTGAAAATGAAAGCATGGAGTTCAGTGATCAAAACGGCACAGGGTCTTTATTCATTTATTTTTTCGTTTAAAATTGGTGTTTGTGATTTTATTGTCAAAAACTGTGGGGAATAGCTTTGTTTCTTGTGCTTATATAACGTTCTTATATTCACCCCCTTCCCCCAACCTTTTTGGTGAGTCTCTCATTCGCCCTCTTTTATGTGATAAATAGGATTTGCTGCTTTGGCCATTGAACATTTTGGTAGAAAGAGCTCTGCACCACTTCTAGTGGAATCCAGGTCATTTCAAAAGATTAAAAATGAAGAACTGTGGCAGCGATTATTTTTTTCGGCAAAGACAAAGGAAACATATTTGAGAAAGCAAGAATGAATAGTATGTTTTGTAGTAGTATGGCTTGAATTAATCAGTCGTAAAATATTGTGGGATTTATAGGTTAGAATGTATTTCATGAGGAGTTTACACAAAATGCATTAATGTGCCTTCATACTTTTACACAAAGTCTATTTTTAGTTTAGTTTAGTTTAGTTTCTGTGCAAATTCAGCTTTTTGAAACTGTAATGGAGTGTGCATTCATAAAATCAGAAACCCCTTCCTTTGAAATCTGATCACAAATAGACACCGGAGACTCAATTGAGACACATGTTGTTAACAGCAAAGTGTCACAGCTCACCCTCTTGTAATCGGATCATTCAGGGCAGGTTTTAAGACCAGGTGTAAACATGTCTATTGATTGCTTGAATCTACACTAATTTCTTGAGTGAAAATTGACAATCATCACATTTTGTTCAGGCTTCCTTCTGTTGTTGAAGCTGTTCCTTCTTTGGTTTGTTGCCTTTGCTATGTGCATTGCTGCCTGTTCTAGAATTCTGCATTCAAAAAGAACTTAACAGCACAGCCAGTCTGCCTTTGCTTGTCACCAAGTAAGTGTTTTGGGCTTGCTGAAGAAATGGGTCATTGAGCTGTTTGAGCTAGTTTGATTAGTTGGTGTTTACACACAATAGTTGTGAAACTGTTTCGACGATAAGGAGGTCATGACTGCGTTACAGAACGTTCATACACATGGTTTCTGAAAACAATATAAAAATCCTTGAGTGCAAAATCCATTCCTTGATAAATAAATGGTTCACGTGTAGCTTAAGAAAAGTCTACAGTGCATTGTCATTGTAGTGTGTGGATGGATATATTGGATCTTTCTTTTCCAGGGCCTCTAATCACTTTTAATACATGGGCACAGTAATCGGGCTTCGCACAGACAGCGCAGAGAGATATCAGCAGACTTTGCTGATAAAATGATGTCACACAGAGTTTCTGCAAGCCAAAGCAGAATGCGGAAAAGGAAGGTATACTCTGAGCTAAGGATAAACCGAAAGGGAAATTCTTGGCTGAAACTGAACAAAGATGAAATGCTGAGCTGAAGGCTGATTACCAATGGTTTTTCCTATTCCCCCTCCAACAATTTTGAAAGTTTTTTTTTTTTTTTTAGCACTTTGTATGTTAAATGTCAAAATGAGCTGTTTTGACTCTAAATTAATTGCAGTACAACAATTTAAAAATATTTACTTAAAACTGAACATTTTAACATTCTACTAGACATTATGCCAACAAGGCACAATTTAAATTGCAAATAGTTTTGGCCGTTTTTGAGACTTCACCTTCTTAAATCTGTAATGTGGTTTTTTTTTGTCTGTACAAATACATGCAGCCTTGCAGAACAGAAGGGAATTCTTTGAAAATAAAACAAGAAAATATTATAGATCCCAATCTATGTGACTGTTATAATAGAGCTGTTGTAATTATTATTAATATATAATGCTATATATATAATGCTGTAATAACCCTGTCTGTGTTTATAATGATTTTTGCATCTTTCTGTGACACTTTTAAATGTTTTGACACTGGAGACTTGTTTGCATTAGTGCACTCCTCTATTTAATTGTCATATCATTTGTTCAGTACAATTTTTTCAGTCTCTTTGCTTGTTCGGCCGAACACCAAAAGAGCTATTTTTGCTGTTTTCAGCTGAATAATTTCAGTTGCCGAACATTTGGTGCATCCCTACTCTGGGCTTTATATGCTAAGAAAGATAACTTGCAGTTGGTTGAATCAGACCACTGCTATTGTTTTTGGTTCATCCACTCCAAATTGGAGCACCAAAAACAGCACATACAGATATAGAGCACAGCCTGACATAGAAGACACTAGGCTTGGCTTATTCCCAGATTTAAGTTTCTATAGGTCACTGGCCTTGCAGGAAGAGATAAGAAATCACGAGACCAGAGTTGTGAAATAGACTTTGCTCCCTTCATGCGTGACCAGGTTCCTTTTTGATTTGTCCATTTGTAAAGCACACTTTGAAGGTTTGATTAGTTGTCTGCATGCCTGATTTAGTTGTATGTTGATTTAAGATTGTCCCAGCTCATAGTGATCCTTTGCCTCACACCTTGGTGGCTATCGGTCCCTCTGCATTCAACAATGGCTAATTGTCGAATGGCCCCATTCCACCCCTCCAACTTCATCTGTCATGTGTCAGGGAGGTTGGGCCTCTCCGTGTCCCTGCCTGCCAAAAGAGCAGATTGAAGAACAGAACAGGAGGCGATCAAAGGTGCTGAAGTGGAAGAGAGAGGGTGGTTTTCTTCATATGGCAGGTCCAGAAAAGGAAAAAAAAGGAGAGGGGTGAAGAGGCTTGGCTATAGGGTGCAGGACTTGCACATGGTTCCGGTTGAAAAGCTGTGCATTTCCATTTCAAATGGTCCGATGGGTTTTGGAGCATGGCCAGACGGGGAGAGCCGTGATTGCATTCACTGCGTCGTCTGCTGATGATGCATTGCTGCTCTGACTCACGCCCCCCTCCCTTCCTTTCTTTTCCTCTCCCCTCCCCGCCTCAGGATGTGGTACGGTAGGTGCCTGTTACACGATATGGAGCACGCCTGAGCCTCAATGAGTCTACGGGATAGCAGCAGAGCCTTGCGACTTTCACATCAAAACAAAAAGTCATCCTGCTGGAAGCGGTCCTGTCCCTCTGTCCCAGAGGCTCTCAGCGTACGAGCAGGAGCAGATATGACCTGAATAGGAAACAGCTCAGAGGAGCTTTCACACTCTTCGATTTAGGACACTTCAAAGGACACACTGTCCCCCTTGACAGCCTGTGTATGCTGCAGAGAGCAGCAGATGTGCATGGACAAACCTCTGTAGTGACAGAGCGTTGCGCTGGGAAGACTTCCCGGGACTCTTGCGTTGGGTGCCTGCTTCTCGTGGAAACTAGACATTTTTCCTCACTCTCTTTTCCAAGACAGCTCAGAGCACTTTGGGGGCATGACTTTGGGACAATGTCCGACTCCAGCTTATGGACTCTACTCTCCAACTTTTCTATGCCTCACTTTATTAGTGGAGCAAGATTACGGCGCTCCAAAAGGTAATTGAGCCATTGCTTTTCACTACTTTCTTCGGTTTTTAGGTGGGTAAACCTTTGTTAAAATTGAAGTCAGTTGAGGTTAGACAAGAACAGTATGGTAATGCAGGTGCTGTTTTGTCTATTGTGTTAGGTTTCCGTCATGAATGTTGAACTGGAGTACCTCTTGATTGTAATCAGGGCGTCATTGTTCAATCCATGCAGCAGGCACAAAAGATGTTTATATACATGCGTAATTACAGCACATTTGCCTAAATATGCATGTTGAATGCGAGGAAAATGATTGTTCTGTAAATCTTCTTGAGAAGAGCTGGCCGTCTTAGCGTTATTTGACAAATACAGTCGGATACACTGCTCTCACAGGAAATGCTGAAGTTGCGCTGTATCCTTTTCGCCTCTCATGTGACAAGACCAAACCTTTACCAAAAGGCCATAGATATCTCTCCTAGCAAACAGTCATGTGCATTTCTGCTTGTGCTTTTCCATCGTGCGTACTTTTTAATCCTGGGAATGACCTATTTTGCCATTGATGATACAGATGATCCGATTAGTATCCTCAAGCTGAGTGAATCGGACTGAATCTGTCATTTATGTTGAAATGAATTAGTTGTGGAGAACATGTAAAGAAAATAGGTTTGTGCTTTCTTAACAGCGCTGTTGATTTGGTTTGCACTGGGTGGAGGTTTCAGTATTGAGTAATGTCTGTAATATCTATAATAACTTTGATAATGATACTCGGTTGTTACACCAATAGCAAAGTATATTCCTTCTGCGTTAAATAGTGAAGTTTTATAATAACTACATTTTGTGTTATGTGTATACTATATAATAATGTTTTTACAGCGCTTGTGTGTGTGTGTGTGTGTGTGTGTGTCTAACAATAGTGGACCTTATCTCTGCAGTCTTCTGAAATGTTGGCCATGAATAAAAACTATCATGTGAAAACATGAGTTAGATAAGAGCCACTTGGATAGTAATTTAGTAATCAGCTTTCTTTTGTTTCATTTCTGTATTGAATGACATGGACAGAAAGTTATATAAATCATACTTTCAGGTAATGTTTAAAAGTGGTGCTTCAAAAATTAAACATCGTATAATTAACATTTAATCTAATGAATACTGTGTTTATGTGCATAGAGCAATGACGGATTTAAGTCTTTTTGTAAATTAAAAAAGGACAACCAAATAAAATGGACCATTAAAGAGACGGCGTAACAATTAGCCTTTGTAAAGTGTCTGTAAATGTCTTAGATTAGTCGGTGACGAAAGCCGTGGCAATACAGCGACTGATACTTGATTCAGTTATTACGTTGCTTACAATCATTTCTGAGTAGGTTTGTTTAAAATGCGGCGTATTGCAGCTATTGCATTTTCATCATAGCTGTACTGCAAGAAGTGTGGAGCTGAGCACTGTCCATTTCTAATCTGCCTGTGTGAGGCAGCTGTATAAATAGCAAAATCTGATCCTCTTTAAATGAGCGCTTATGAACAAGATATTATTCTGAATCATGCTACCTATTCAAAGGAGTCATATCGTGACATGACTTTAGTAGCTCTTTTAAAAGTAAAAATTTGATTTGCTGTGATACCGTTAACTTAAGTCTTAAAACTCTATAACCATTTTAAAACACCATTTATTGCAAAACTATATTATTATGACATCTTAACATCATAACAATGTGCTCACTACAGAATATGACTGCCCATGTTTGCATATTCATAATTACGTGTCTTTAACATATCTGAAACCTTGACTGGGCTTTAAGGCAAAATATTAGCATAAGAGTGGTATACAAAGTAGGATATGGCTCCTTTAAAGTATTTCAAAATGATTATTTGATTCATTGCCATTTTCCTTACTTGACATTTTATTTATTCCAGCCAACCCCTCTTTCAGACTCATCCGCCTCTCCACCTGCATTGAGGAAAATTACTTAAATTGTTTTCAATTTACTTGCATATGTAGACAAATGTCACATTATTCAGTGGTTTGTTATGTTTCTATAAGTTGTATGAATCATATTCTTTACTGGTAGTAGTGAAGGTCTCGCTTGAGTACTTAAGATTGTCGCCTAGTTCATTCTATTTCACTAAAAGCTAGAAAGTGTTTGTTGTTTTACTAAAATCATGCACATTTTCAGCTAATGTGATGACTCTAACTCGGAGAGAAATATTCAGCTGTCTTGACCTTCCTGCCCATAATAAGCTGTGGCCAGCGCTTATTTCTCATGGCCTTTTCCATAATGAATTATTCATGTTTTCAAGAGGAAAAGGAAAAGTTAAGCATCACAGAGACGGTTAAAGTCATGGCTCACACAAAATGTTGCATTCAGTGCAAAAGAGCAGCCTGCGCATTCTGTTAAATATCTCTTTGTGGGCTCCTCGAAGAAAAAATTAGCGGACGATAGAATTGTAATTTTTGGGCAAACTATTCCTTTTACACCTACATGAATGTGATGGTTTCACTGGCAGCTGCTCTTTGCAGTCTCTTTGCTGAGGTGATGATCACAAGGGCTTTGCAATGTCATCTGTGATGTCTGCCCAGCTGCCATTCAGACACCAGCTTTGGGATCAATGGCTAGAGAAGAGGCCACAGTCACATGTTCGATTCCCCTCTAGGATTTCACCATGTCCTCTGTTATTGTGCTGCCAAAGCATAACTATTACTTAGGACTAGACGATTTAGGGGAAAAAATGTAATCTCTCTCTCGATCTTTTTTTTTTTTATTTTTTTAATT
>NC_056704.1:16082232-16086273 GCF_018831695.1 Puntigrus tetrazona
TTTTTTTTTTTTTTTTTTTTTACTTATAAACTCCTAACAGACGTCCAACACCTGAAGCATTTTCTATTTGTTTATATGAATTCCCATTGTTTTATCTTACATTTCTTTCCTCCCTAATAACAGGGAACGCAGTGGAGTGGCCTCCTGCAGGTGTCCAGCAAGATTGCCTGTTTAGGGCAGCGTACCACTTACTGTTCAACACTGTTTACTAGAGGTTTCTATAGACAGCTGCCCCCAAGACATGTTGCTGGTTCTGTTCTGGGAGCCCACTCATTTCACTGGTCTGCACATAGACTGAAAAAACGTCCTCAAGAAGAGAGTCCACCAAGAGAACTTGATTTGGTTCGTTATGACATGAGAGACCTGAAGAAAGCTCCAAAGCCGGCCCTCTACCTCGGATTATCCGGTCTCGTTCCTTTTGTAGCCGCTCCTCTGCTTATGGCTGCCACAGAGCTGTACCTTCCCGATGTTGCATTTGCTCAAGTTGCATACGGAGCGTCCATCGTTTCCTTTCTTGGTGGGGTACGCTGGGGTTTTGCCTTGCCTGCCGGGAGCCCAGCAAAACCTGACTGGCTCAATTTAGCCAACAGCGTGGTTCCCTCTCTGATTGCATGGATGGCACTGCTTTTTTACCGCGACATCACACAGTCTGCTTTGCTTGTGATAATTGGGCTTGGGATAGCTTTGCATTATGACCTGTCCCTCCTGCCCACATATCCCAGCTGGTTTAAAGCACTGAGGACCATTCTCACATTTGTAGCCTTTCTCTCTTTGGTGGGCACCGTTGTCATTAAGCAGTGTTATCCTGAGAAAAAACTCACTAATAAATGAGCTATGTCAATTCATTAATATGAAATAAGTAAAAAAGTATCATCATTGATAACATTGTATCGTATTTTATGTGTTTAAAGGCTATTTTAGTTTTAAATTCTGATTCCTTTTGCTTTGTTTTAATAAAATATCGGTGTTGTTTTCTGTTGGTGTTGTGGAACTTCTTATTAATCGACGTAATCGTGAAGATTAAGAATGAAAAACTAAACCGAGTTTTGACTTTGCCTTGCTTTTATTTGTTTCCAGAGAATGATCTGATTTAGACACAGTTTGAGTCTGCGAGCAAAGAGATAAATGTGGGGCTCACTGACCAGAGTTAAGAAATCTGTCAAAATCCCCCATCTAACCAATGAAAATGGTCGAAACACATCACATGGTATCGCTTGCTTATGCAATGACTTTTACACAGCATCACAATCATTGTATTCTACTTCACTAGCTAGTGATTGCAACTAAAAAGATTGTTGATTAGGAAACATGTCACCCATTCAAATATATTTAGGTGAGATTAATCAATGAGTTATATGTATGTAATTAGATTTTTTAAAAATGATGGATATTATACTACAGTATTGAATTCAAATAAAAAGTTTTACTCACTTGTAATATGTTATATAGTTTGAAGTAAAATATCGTAAAAATAGACCACAGTACAATACAATCAAATGCTGAAATCTGTATTGTGTTAAACAAGTAAACTTTCAGTTCTTGGAATTTCTAATTATTTCCCTGATGTGTTGTTTATATATAAATATTTTTAAGATAAACACGAACTCCATATACTGCTCAGAGTTTAATTTTGAATGCTTTTGCTCATTAATCCACATCAATCGATCGCAGTGATTAAACCATAAACCACATCATGTATTGACTATTTTGCTACATGCTATTCCAATTTATTTTGTCTTTCTGTCATACTTTTTTTGTTTCCTGCTTCAAGTCATGACCTCCTACACAGTTATTTTGAAAATAAAACCCATATATCTTATAGCTTAAATGAATGCTGTTCAGAATTTATTCATTATAATTAAACTTGTAAAATACATTAACTTGCAAATTGTTCTCCGTCATTTGACAAATACATTCCACAACAAACACGGAGAACTTGTCATATAATTTAGTTTAATACTAAAAAGAAATGAAGAATGAAGAACTTCTGCCTGCTGCTTTGCTGAGACATCTTTTTTTTCTCAGTACATCTCAATAAAAGACTTTCATTTAATGTGTTTACCTTGCACCTTGTTTTATCTTCCAGGCTATGTTTATGAAGAAAATGCAGTAATGGCTGTCCAAAAAACACAACTTTCGTCTGCAGATGGCAGCAAAGACAAAGCCCGAAACCTAGCTGTTCACTTGCCTCTTCTAATCTAAAGCACCGGAGGAAACAACGTTCCCAGATCAGCCCTCTAGTGTATATGCGATGCAAGACACACAAACTGAACTCAGATCAGCGCTCCGGCGAATGTGCAAGACTTCCTTATCGGACTCCGCTCGAACAGACTGATCTCAGATCAGCGCATTCACTTGATCCGCGCTTCAGGAAGCTGTTAGATTTCCTCCCACAAGAAAACCAACGACATGGACCGGCTCTGATTAGCACTTGTTTTCGCCACCGAGCCGTTCCCCCCTCACCGGCCGGGTTCACGTTTGAAGAAGAGCGAGACTGGAGGAG
This sequence comes from Puntigrus tetrazona, assembly GCF_018831695.1. Lineage (NCBI taxonomy): Eukaryota > Metazoa > Chordata > Actinopteri > Cypriniformes > Cyprinidae > Puntigrus > Puntigrus tetrazona. The sequence goes on from NC_056704.1 coordinate 16,084,736, forward strand.
CAGAGCGTCCCTCATGATATAATGATCCGTGTCAAAAGAGCTCGCGCTCGAGACGTGATGAACAGTTGAGCTCGCGCTGTGGCTCCGCGGCAAAGTATCTCGTCAGTCAGGCAGTTGACTGGATAAACACATCGCGTTTTTAAGGTTTTTGTTTTCGTTATGGTCGAGATAACGCCGAGACGCTAAAGTGTTAGTTTACAGAGAAGATACAATCCGCTGGCTGACTTCAAACTGCGGCAAGCACGTTGGAAACGCCGCGTTATTCAGCGTAATGGTGTCCTGTCGAAATAATCTCACACTGACAGACGAGAGCCCGGCGAGTATATTTACACGTTGTTTTTAAACGGTCGCTTAATTTTTGTAAACCTGAAAGGCGTTTATTTTGCGGATGTTGTCAAACTTTATCAGCAAGCCGCTAGCGAGCTAGCGAGTTCCGCCGGTTGATTTGCCGCGCTAAAACGGCACAGTTTGCGTAGAGCTGAAGACAAAATAGAAACGTTAACGTTACTGACTGAAAACTGACGGGCTGTCATGGCAACTCGGGTTGTAACTTAAGGTCGAGAGAGCGACACAGAAGCCTCGGTGTCGAACCTGCGCTCACCATTGATTCTGTCTTTGTGTTTGTGGAGCGAAGTTGAGGAGAGGTTTGCCCACCATGTTTCAGAGCAAAGCTCGTTTCATCATCTAGTTTCACTGACCACCGGATTCTGACACCGATATATCACTATTGTAGAGTATTACTCAACCTCCATCCATCAGAATGAAGAGAAATGAGAGCAAAAACAAAAGGAAACTCTGCACCTCTGAGCAGCGGGAGAGCAGCACCGAAGGAAAAGACGAGGTGAGTGATCTTTCCCTGGAAAGTTGATACGTTTCAACACTGATACTTTGCATGGTCATTTTAATATGCACGGTAAACATACCAAAACACGAATGCCGTACTGGTGCATGTGACGCAGCCGCCCTGCAGAATGAGCGCAGTGCATGGTTGCAGTCCATTCGTGATGGATCTGTGCTTGTAGATCAAGTACATTATGCCATTGAAACTTTTCTGGCCAAGAACCCTTAGTCAAGTCGATAATTTTAAGACAGAAGAGACATCCAGAGCAAGAGGGTAAAGGGTTTTGTTTGATTTCCCCCTCTTTTTTTTATTCTGTTTACATTATATAAGACTGGTTTGCTTATTTACGTTATGTACGTTACGTTATTTGGACTGGAATATTATTTAAAAACAGTACACACTCCAGGACATCAGAGTTTTGTGTGTTTTTATATTGTGTGTAATTAGATTTGTTCACTTGTTTGATAAATTTTATGGGACTTGCTCAAGTTTATTACCCACGTTATGTTTGTTTTGCAAGAGTTTTATTGGCTGCTTGTTTTTGACTCTGTGGGTCTTGTTATCATTCATCAGGTGAGGGCAAAGGCATTGGGAGGAAATATACTGCTGCTTTGAATCAAGGACAAAACGACAAGTGTTTTCACCAAAAATAAATAAATAAATAAATGGGAAAAAACCCCAAACAAAGTGCAAAAAA
>NC_056704.1:16086373-16086624 GCF_018831695.1 Puntigrus tetrazona
CTGTGCAGCTCTTAAAGGGACAGTGTAACACTTACACGTTGTCCCAAACCCGTATTATGCTCTATCTTGTTTTAACACAAAATAAGATATTCTAAATAACAGTAGCGGGTTCTCATTGAATATAATAATATAATGTTCAACAGAAGGGAAAAAAAAACTCATTCAGGTTTAAAACGACCTGAGAGTGAGTGTGTGTGTGTGTGTATATGTATATGTATGTGCTGGAGGGAAAAGATTTTCAGAGAATAGCC
>NC_056704.1:16086639-16095802 GCF_018831695.1 Puntigrus tetrazona
TTTTTTTCCAAATGTAGTAATGATCTATTGACCTAAATGCTGATTGCTCATACCATCAAAACAGAGTTAATGTTTAAGCCTGCAATGCTTATACTGAGGCAGGTGAGATTGTCCCTCCCAGGCTCGTTTCTCACGTGTGTTCACCTGTGTCCCTGATCTTCAGCTGATTAGCCTCAGGACTCCACACTGATGTCATGGTCACCCAGCCCCCCATGCAACACGATGCCATCCTCACAGGCAGAACCTAACAACGGCTACATCTTGCAGCCTGTCATTGATAGAGTTTGCACTTGCTCACCTGTCTGTAGCCAGTTGGAGAAAATGAATAGTGTTGGTTGGAAATTTAGCTGCACTTGAGGAGCTAAGAGAATTTGATAGATGTAGCGATCTTAAGGATGGTAATTGGTGCCACTGAATGAACAGTAAATTAAAACCTCTATACATTAAAAACAAAGAAAGAGCAGTCAAACATGCGCAAGGTAAGGGATGCAAAGTATTTTTAGTGGTGTGAAGTATAAAATGCATTCTTTCTGTACTGCGTTGCTTGTGAAATGTATTTTACTCCTGTAATAGCAAAAGCAACCATTACTTCAATCTAACGTTTCACATAAAGTTTCAAATATGCTGATTTATTTTGTCATTCGTGAAAACGATGTGCAGCTTAGTATTTTTGTGAAAACTACGATGCATTTATTTTCAGCTTTTGCTGATAAATGCAAAGTGCAAATGGGCAGCATCTAATTTAAATAGAAATAGTTTGTTACATTATAATTGCGGTTACTGTCACTTTTGATCAGTTCAAAGCATTAGCAGAGTAGAAAAAACGACAATGGTAGTGAATGCATTTCAGTGTGATTTTGAAACTTGGTTATAACCTTTTGTTTTCTTTCATGGCCTTTTTTTTTTTGTCTCCAGTGGTCACTCATAGGATTGCATTTGGTTTGTTGTTTTACTGTGTGTATTTGAGAGAGAGAGAGAGAGAGTGAGTAAGTGACAACACTGACGTTTGTTTGCTTTGAGGCTTTTTAGTTTGGAGGCCTTGTGGTGTGGTTTTATGAGCGCTGCGCGTTTGATACAAACAGGCCTTCCAGATGTTTCTGGAATTTCGTGACACCACAGAGAGGATGTGACCAGCACAGTGCTCCTGCCAGGTTTCCATGGCAACGTCTGTTTCCCATCCTGACGAAGAACACAGGGAGTATGAATGAATCTGCAGGCGCCTTAAATAAATTTATTTGGCTGGCAGTCTGGGTCTGTATTTCTTACCTCTTAAATTTGATTGTTCTGTTTTCCTGTCATCATAATTTTCGTGCTGATGACAGCTTTGCATTGCTGTTGTCTTTTTGTGGCTTGTTAATGTGCTGCAAGCAAAATACAGGCCAAAAGAATAACTGTTGCAGGTGTCTTGGCTAGGGATGGGAATTTAAAGACATCTTTTTATTTAATTATTTTCTTTGACACGCGTGCTTGTTCTTATTGATTGTTCTGCTGTGCAAAAGCAAAACATTATTGTATTTCCTTTATTGATTACATATTTTACTTTTGAAAATGAGGCCGCCTAGTATATTTCCTTTACATTTCATTATGACAATTATGTGTAGAATACTCGTAAAGCAGCATCCAAACCTGGATGGCTCTTGTTTCCATTTCACAAATTTTGTCTTAAATGGAGAAGCAATCGAATTGTACTTCTAACTACATGAATACACTACACTACACTAACTACACACCTGTGATTATGTGCGCAAATAGCATAGTTTGTCAGTGTGCTATGTTTCTGTTTATTAAATGAAGCTCTATTTGAAAACTTGTGAACTGTCTTTACTGACTGGATGCACATGACTATCACATGCAATATATCATGCAGTCCTAATTCTGTGCTACAATGTGGATGGTATCACTGCAAACACTTTCTAAATCAATTTTATTGCTTTTGTGTTGACTCTGTGAACTTGGTGACAACCGTACATCGTCTCATTTCAAGGTTTAGTAGTCTCTTATTTGGCATTTCATAGTACAGATGTGTACTTGATTGTCATTTGGAAAGAGAACAACCTCCTAATCTATATGTGTTTCAGCAGGAGCTGCCGGCGCCACCTCCCCTGCTGTTCAGGAAGCTGAGTAACCCCGACCTGTCTCCTGCCGCAGGAAAGACCAAACTGCAGCGGCAGCTTAGTCAGGATGACACCAGAGCCCGGCGTAGCAGTATGGCCGGCATCCTCACCGGTGAGATTCCCCTTGCCCACCTGTCCATTTCACTTTTAAAAACTCTAAAACCTGATGATCGTGTTCTGCAACGTGATTTGAGCACACTGTGTGCTTTATCGGAAGCAAGTGATCTACAAAGTCTACAGAATTTGGTTTATGTTACATAAAAGCTGTCATAGAGAATCTGTGGCTCGACTTTGATTTGGTTTTGACCACAGACACGCATACAAAACAAGAAACACCTGTCCTTAAATCTGTTTCTTTGGTGTGCTGCAGGAAAGCAGCTTCTGCCTCTGTCCAGCAGCATGCACGGTGGAGTGAGTCAGCTGGCCTGGCAGCAGCACACAGGAGAACCCAATAACTTGGTCCGCATGAGGAGTCAATCCTTTGGCCAGTCTGCCCCCTCTCTCACTGCGGGACTGGTGAGTAGATGTTCACCGCGCATGCGCATGGACCCTCTCTATCCATTTCCAGCACAAGCAGGGTCCAAAACCTGACAAATGCAAGTAAAAGTGTTGAGAAACTGCAGCATAATACTTGGTGTAAATCAGATTTGTAAGAATGATAGTCTCACCATCGGTGTAAAAATCCCTGTGATGCACAGGCTGGTTCTTTTATAGATTTTGTTTATCAGTTGTGCTAAAATAACGCTGGTGGCAAAAGTAGTACATTTTAAATAACTTGCTGATGAATGAATAGGGTACAGTAGCTCATAGGTGCAAACTCAGTGCTTATGAAGTACCTCTAAGGCAGATCATATTGTCGCAGAAATTTTAGTATTGATCTTGTTTAGTTTCATTGTATGTTTGAGGAAATGCAAAGGCAGTTTGGTGTTAGGTGTGGCTGTGTGAGTTTATGGTGGCTTAGAAGTAAAGAAAGTATTAGTGTCAATTATAGCAATATACTTTTATCTGATGAGGTGTTGTACCTGCTATATGTGCAGAAGATGTGTTTGCAGTCATTTTGTTGTGCAATCGAAAGCCTAGTGCCATAGCTACATCTGCTGTCCGAGGCTAGTACTACACCAATAAATAGGGAATAAATTGAAAACAGGGAAATAGCAAAAGGGAAGTCCAATGATTTGGTTTTATGTTAATAAAAAAGATTCAACACATATAATTATATATAAAATAATGTATAATTAATGTGAGTGTAATCTTATTATTAATTGATCTACAGTTTCCAGTTTCTTTTGTTGCATGCTGGACCTTTTTAAGGACTGTATAATAAGATTTTTAGATTTAAGTCCACTACTAATTTGCTTTTGTGTTTGTGTGGATTTTCTTTATGCTCCTCTTGTTTGCAGAACCCGAGGAAAGCCTTGTACGTAATGCAGAGTTCTGTAATGCGCATGGGTGTTTCTAACCATGAGGTGGCAGCATTGCCCACTGATGTAAAACTAAACGGTACATCTTGAATGGATAAAGTGTTAAACATGGTCTGTGTCATTATCAGCCCTTATGTTTATGGATGAATAATGTACTCAGCTTTGCAGTGTAGCGCACTGTCCTAATAAAGTAGTAATTAATGTACCAGTGATGCAGCAGACCCTATTTAAAAGGCCTTGTCTGTTGAAAGAGAAGCCATGAACACTAATTGCTGCTTATTAAGTGTTATATGCCAGCAAACAGTAGCATGCTGATATTAAGATGTTTTGGTCCGCAACTTGCAAGACTACTCCTTTTATAGGGTGTACCAGTATGCTGGATAAAATATAGTTAGTTTGTGCCTTTTAAAAGAACTGCAGCAACCAGCTCAACTGTAATTTAAAGGCCTGTTGATCTGAATTCATCACTGTTTTATATGACACATAGTCTTTGGATGATAAATTCTTGTGCTCATCAAGTAAGCGGTATCATAAATATGAGATTCATGATGATGCAGCTGAATATCAGGTTATAAAAGGAAATTATTATTTTAATGTTTGCAATCTATTTTAACAATCAACTTCAAATAGATGCTTTTTTAAAAAAAAAAAAAAAAAAATNTCAAAGCACAGTTAAAAAATATTATTTTTATTTTTACAAAAAACAATCGAACTGCATCAAGAAGACCTGTGATAACCCTCGAAGGAGTATAGGTTAGTTGTACCACACAGTAACTGTGGAAAGGTTCAAAATGACTCGCTTATATACTTGAATTTCACATTCAGAGTATTATTTAAATTATTTCAAATATCAGTATTCAAAAGACAATGGGCGCTTTTAGAAAAAAAAAATCCTATAAAATGTTCAAATTAGTTTAAACTTATTGGAAAAGATGAATTTCTGTCAGTGTGAACTGATCATTACACAAGTATTATCGCAAGTATGAAATCTTATCATAGTATCAATATTTGATACTACTCTAATGGTATACATCACAAATAGCTATTAATAATTTTCTTGTGGGAAATAATTTTATAAATGATCTGTTGGGGCAATCCAGTGCATTATATACATTACAGATTACAGAAGTTACTTGATCTTGTTTGATGATTTTTCTCTCTTTATTTGGGACTTGATTGACACCAACTAAAATATTTCATTATCCATAGCAAATGAAAGAGTCTTATTATCAGGTCCTGCTCTGCATTTTCATTTCTGCCCACTCATATCCAAACATATTTAACAGGATATAAATCTTTAGGGTTGACACATTTATGGGTAAAGCTACCGAGCTTTGCAAGTATGAAGTTATTTTTCTCTTTTCATTCATAGATTAATGTGGTAAAGGAAATGACCCTTGAAGGATTGGTTTATCCTGTGGTGATGCAGTTCATAATCCTCAGGTCCAGGCTGTGAGGGCTGGGGTGCTGCTTCTTTGCAGCTTCATTGTATGAGATGTGGGAGAGACCTAGATGAGGGAATGGAGTGACTTAAAGGGAACCATGCAGGACAGGCAGATGGTGTTTACCTTTAATCCAACTACATGCATGGAGTGGTGTGGGCGGGGCGATTTTTGTTACGTGAACCATAGCTGATTATGCATTCTGATTGGTTTGCATAAGATTTATTTTTCTGCCAACAAGTTACCCACAAGGGGCAGACAAGGTGCTGAAAATAGCATTACTCATTGAGTTTAGGGATTATTTAACTTGTTACCTATATAAGTGATCAGGCTTGAATCTAGGACATGATAAAACGATTAAACAATTACATTTACACTGAAGGGAGGACTAGAACCATTTGTTACATATCAACATGTGCATAATTATGTGCAGTACGTATAATTGTGCAAGTTGTTTAATTCTTACATTGTCATTTGGCTATACATTGGCCACTGATGCCTGTTCAGATGTTTTAATGGCACACCTTCAGGGAAGAAAAAGGTTATTTTGTTTTCGTCCTTTGGTGCTCAGTCTAAATTGAGATGGCAGTGAGGCTGGAATAAGTCAACAGTGGCATTAACATACTGTGATATTTGCATAATATTTGCATATATGCTGGGGGAAAAGACAAGGTTGTTCTAGCGATATTGTTATTCATTCCCGTTTCTTATTTTTTGTCTATGTTATTGAAGTTCTAGCCTAATGTTCAAATATTACATTAAGATTTAACAGCTGGTCTGCTATAGAAATCTAAAATTGTATTTTATCAGCTAAAAAAGAATGGAAAAAGAAGCAGATTCCTAGTTGAAGTGCCTTTTGTACAGAGGATACCAGACTTAAATTGTGCAGTGGTTGTATATTTTAAATGGTGATTTGTTTTCCCTCCCAGGGAATCTGGTCTTTAGTGTGGTTAATGGAGCTTTTATAGGCAGTTGGAGACCCACATAAGTAGCTGCGGCTCTCATGAATACACAGTCAATCCTTTGTCACGTAATCTTTTAATGGGAGAGTGAAATCTGTTTCCATCCTTTAAAAATTTCAGCTTTGCCCTATACCTCTTTCTTGATCGATTTGTTTTTGAAAAATGTTACCCAGAGGCAATAGGCTTTAACGGACACAAAGAAGACAAAGGAAAACTCCAGACCAGTATGTTCACTCATCTCCGATCATCGAGGTCACAAACAGCTGAAGTGAGTGACTATGTACAGGATTAAATATTCAAAAGGCAATTATGAATAATTACTTGAAAGAGACCCTCAACTGTGCTGCCTACCAACCCAAGGTGACGACACTCATGGCAGCAGTAGAGGCTGCTGGGATGTTACTCTTTTTGTTTCTGTGCTGTTTACCCACTCTGCTTGTTTTCTTTATCTAGATATGACAGTTGTTTTTGCTTTCTGCTTTGCACCTTCTTTTTCTGTCTTCGGGCTTTTAATCTGATGTTCCTTGCATTTGGCCCAGATCCTGATTGTGATCTATGACGGAAAATAATAAAACCACATTGAGCTGTTTACCTGGAGGGAAGCATCTTTTAACACTTTATTTTTTAATTTTGATTTATTTATTTATTTGTGTATCTCTGATCTAAATCTATCATATATTATGGGCAGAAAGAACACAGAAAAGTTTATTACAAGAGCTAGCGTTGACATTTCAACTGTCATTCAAATAAGCATCAAGAAATTTGTGGTCTTATCCATCAAGAAATGAATAGTGCTCCTTTGAAAAACTGTTAGAATCTGTAACACGGGACTAATAATTATTTACACTAACAATTTATTACAGTTGGTTCTGTATCCACACTATTAACAGATTTGGCACTAAATGTAATGTGGGACATTTTTGACAGCGCCTGAGAACAAATGCAAACTATTGTCTTGCACTGTATTTAATTTGCTGTTGTGTCATATTTACTATGTACAACAAAATGACAAATGATGACCACTGTTCACAGATCTACCAGATTGTTGACTGCATTGTTGTTTGTTTATCTGTATTAATGTTTTAAAAATGCCATAATTACAGTATCAAGATACTGCTATTTTACACATTTTAAAATTGTTTTCCAAATAATTTTCAAATATTTTTTTAACAATTTTAATATGTAAAATGTTTTCTCAAAAAACAGTAAATTCAATCAAAAATCCATCCAAAAGCAAAAATACTGAAACTGTAAAACTCCATCGACCCTGTCACCACAGGGAGCGGTGCTGACTCTTCAAGGTTACGTATTTAATAGCCAGTGAAGAGAGAGACCGACATGCATCCTAAACACAGTGTTACTTTTCTTTTTACTGCCCTTGATAACTTCACCTGTCGAGCCAGCAGGACACATTCATAATTCATCTCTGAAAGTAGACTGGGTGTACCTGCTTGTGCCTGGAGTCAGAACCTGAGGATAGTTACACTTAGCCTATATCCTGCAGAATGCATTAAGGCTAAAACAGTGTTGCAGCATGGTCCTCAAAGAGAAGATACAGTTAAAAATCCCAAATGTCTGCTGTCGGTCTTATGTAAGGGCCTCACAGGAGAGAGTGTATCCTAAACTGACACAGTTTTCCTAACCACTCATTATTTATGTACTGGAAAAAGAGAGCAATGTAGCATTTTCATTCTAATTTTCTTATTTAGGCCTTGTTTAGGCCTGAAATGATTATGCAGATGCTAATGCATTGCAAGTACCAACAGTGCATGCATTTTCTGGGAATCAAACCCAGTGTTGCTAGTGCCATGATGTACTGTCATTTTTATCATGCCAATTGTTTTTATTTATTTATTTTTTTTTTTTAAGGAATACCACAGCTGTTGTAGTTTTTGTCCCTGGAGTTATCAACTGTTTAAAGTAGAAACCCTTTTTGATTAAACAGACAATCTGATTTATTAATGAGCTTTCATTTGTGCATCTCTCAAAAATGTTTAGCCCTTTTTTGGCATGGTGTTCTCATAAAGTCATCTCCGCGTGTTTAAAAGGCAAAATGACAGGCTTTTTTAAGCTGATGTTTTGAAAATGCACATGCAATGGTCCCTTTTTCAAAAAAATGAGCTTGATTTCTTACGTCCTCTTTTTTTCTCACCGGCTCTGCTGTCATCACCTCCTCTTGCTGTATTTTTTTTCTGTCTAACATGTTCTTATCCTCGTTTGTCAAAGCTGTGACCTTTTAAAACTCACACAGGGGCTGGATTCAAACTTTAATTGGTCAGAATATGACAAGTTCTGGAGCTGAAACGACCGCATGACCTCGTAATTATGAACCGGTTCTGAATACTGTTAGTCATTAATATCTGTGCTTTCAAATGCAGGCTTATACTGTATGTCTATTATGAGTTATTTTGCTGAATTCATTTTAAGGTGCATAATTGAGACTGTCGATACTGGCTGTTCCTTTCAAATGAGCTGATCCAAATTTGGTTAATTACCCAGGTCTCCACAGGACTCATACAGCCCTTTTGTCTGTCTTCCTCCCCATGGTGAGATTCTGGTTGACTGAGTCCAGATAGCAATTACGATGCATATAAAAAATTAAACGTGTCTGCTTGAGATCAGTGCACATTTGGAGCACAGAGTCAATAAACACAGCACAACATTGCTCTTGGCTTCCGGCAAGTCATTTTCCTAAAATAATTGGCCGACAAGGTTTTTCGCTTTGTTTTTGCAAGCTCTCTTGTTTCTGTTTTGCTTATTCCCATGTCTGTTCCTAAAGGAATATGAGCACCAGTGCTGGTGGAAGGCTTAAACGAGTCATATTCCTAAAGGAAACCCTTTCCTCTTTGTGTTTTGAAGCTAAGCAAGAGTACAAGAGACTTTCATCCTTTGTGCTGTGAATTTGGATTCATATTTTCTGCAGGTGCCTTAATTAACAATATGGGGATTGAATTTCGTGCTCTTTGGCTCTTTTGCCACTGCATGAGTGTTACTGACAGACTCTCAGATTGACAGGTATAAATAATAAGGCATAAAATTCAACCTTTGTTCACTGTGAAGTCCCAGTGGTATGTGGTTTTTAAACTTTTCACAAATTTTAAAAGTTGAAGAGTGTAATAGTTTTTGAAAAGTTTTTTATTTTCATTTCCAGCTTAATATGTGGATATGACTACTAGCTATACTTAGCAACACTAATTAAGTTTTTTTTTTTTTTTAAATGTTAT
>NC_056704.1:16095902-16104578 GCF_018831695.1 Puntigrus tetrazona
AATTAAATATCAATTATCCAGTAAATTTTCTTCTTTTTTTTTTAACCTATGCAGATCATATATAAAATCAGTTATCTATAATGACACCTCCAAATCTTTAATGGCATTTTACGTAAACAATGACAGATGCAAAAGATGCACAATTAAAGTATTGATGCCTCTACTTTTTGTGACAGATGTTCAAATGGCTACCCTGTCTTAATGTTGTTGTAATTTTTCTGTTATGCAAAGGTATTATCGCAGTGGTCTGCTCACAAAACGCAATGCTTTGATTTTTTTGTTTTTCCAGCTGCAGAACGAGCAACAGAAAAAGTCTGATAGGTAGCGGACAGTCATCAGCCCTTCCTCGACCACACTCTCCTCTGTCGTCACACACAGGTAACCGGTTCTGTCTGTCGGTCTTTTTGCGAATGCACATGAGTGTTATTACTGACGGTTTCAGTATAGAGTCTGACCAAGTGACACTTATTTTTACAGTGTAGACCTACCCACAGTGAAGTCTCTTTTTTTTTTTTTTTTTTAAACCTGGTTAGGGCATGGTATAATACTTATCTGTGTCACAGAAAGCTTTAAGGCAGCCAAGCCCACGAAAGTCAATAAAGCACTGCAGGAAAAAGTGTGTTTAAGCAGCGATCCTGTGTGTGATTCATGAGCTGCGCACTAGGTATTCGTCTCTCTTATTCTGCAGACTGAGCACACGCTGCCCTGGACTGGAAGCCTTTAAACAACATTCAGCATTACTGTTGATTTAATTACAGTGTATTAATGTGATTAAACATCGCTTTAGTTTTATAGTCATAAAATAAGGCATAGTCAGCTGGCTCATAACAGATTATGCTCTCAGATACCGTTAAGCATAGCATTAATGGGCATGAATCATGAATTATGTGAGGATAAAATATATTAAAATTACAAATGTATTTACTACTGTTTACAATAACTAAGTGTTTGCTGTTTTAATACGTATATTGAAATTGATCACAGATGTCATTTAAATGTAATTATTTTTAATTGCACAAACACAAAAACGTGTATATACACAATACAAAATGAAATATAATCAAATAATAATAATAAAAACACGCAGTAGTAAAAGACAAAAGACTATAAAGTGGGTCCTACTTTTTCTTTCAAAATTCTTTGCTTGATAGAAAATGCAAACAATGTTTTGTACCAATGTCGAAATCTTTACATTCATTTATGCTATCTTCAGCATATTATATGCATATGAAATTGTATCCAATCAAACGCAAAGCAAGAACACAGCGCTGGCAGATTGTTAAAAGAGGAGGGTGCTTGTGCAAAAATAACTTAAAAGAGACACAGGAGATAAAGTCGACCATATTAACTGCTAAATTGTAGAAATGTATTAACACAGCCTCACGAAGGTGTCTTCAGACACACAGGCTGGTGATCTATTGTATTCATGCTGTATCAGTTGTCTGCTTCTTTGTTGATATTGGCATCATCTATTGAAAACCTTATATCAGCTAATAAAATGCAAATTCCACATTATTATTAGTTTCTTATTTGCATTAATTTCAATTCATTTATCCGTTGTGTGTGAATATCAGTAAATGAGTCCCCACTAATGAGCAGCCTCCAGCAGCAACAGGGCCCTCTCTTTATCAACACCGGAGGGGCCATAGACACGTCTGTTAATTAACTATTAACTCTTTCCCCTGTTCAATCAGTTTAATTATGTGTAATTATTGCAGGGCAGAATGCTGTTTTTCTGTTGGTGGAAGTGAGATACTGGCTCTAATGGCTGTGATTCGGGATCTCCCAGACCCTCGGTTGTGGCCATATTGCCAAAAGCAATCCCCAGAAACAGTGGGGTTTAGCTAATAAGAGGGCACATATGGTGACAATGGCGTATGGACCTTTTTGGTTTAACTCACTCCTATGTTTGCCAAAAGGGACAAAGGGGCCCAAAAAATGACTATTGATTATAATCCAAAGCATTTCAGGCAGTTTAATAGTTTTGGGGGGAAACCAAAATACTCTTGTTTACTGAAAGTGTTGCCCATCCTTTTAAAAAGAGAGATGGCGCAGACATATATTGGCCATATGTAACTGCAACAATACATTTGTGTTAATAATTCTGTTAGTAGATTGTATTGCTGGTAATTATTTTTTATTTCTTTATTTTTTTTTGTACCTTTTCTCTTTTCTAGGCACCAGTCCACAAGACAGCCCTAGAAACTTCTCCCCTAGTGCTTCAGCTCATTTCTCCTTCACACGCAGGTAAACACTATGCTATATAAATGTTCTGTATTTCTAAGCTTTCGGGGTTTTTTACCTGGAAAATAAAATATCCAATCTAATACTTATATTAAAGGTGGAGTACAAGTTGCATCGAGTGTCATAGAGACTTTGGCTGGACTCTTTTGACTTGGGAGAGCAAGCCGTATCATTGTGATGCGTGTACCAGAATATTAAAATTTGTAAAGAACAACAGAGTGTAAACTAACTTTAGCACCCATAATTTAAAAGGTAAATATCTGTATTGGAATAGTGGTCTAGATCTGTCAGGAATATCAGGACATCAAGTAAACAATGTTCTTTGAAGTGAGGAGCATGTGGCTGATGAAAGCTCTTGGCTGCTGCTTTTGAAAAACTCAGGAGCTGACAGGCTTTCTACAGTTTTAGATGAGAACAAATTTAATACCATAGTTCAGAAGTTCAGATTTAACCTGTCACATCAAACTCTGTTCGATCAGACAGGATGGGGTGAAAAATGGGTCTTTTATTTCAAAATTCATATACTTTTTTCTACTTCAAATATCATCATTTTATTTATTTATTTATTTTTTGTTTTTACTATTTATAATCTTCTAGTCATGGACTAAGAGCAGACAGGTAATTCAAATCAAACTTGCTGAGCGAATCTCATGGTGCCCGTCTTAAACATTTTCAGGTCATATTTTGCCAAATTCAAAATAATTACATTACAGTTATGTTTTATTTATTTACGTGTGTGTGTGTGTGTGTGTGTGTGTGTGTGTGTGTATGCAGGTGCAATCTGACCTGGACATGTTTTCATGAGATTCACTCTATTCTCTTCATTTGTGCCAGACATCAACCATAGTGCATCACACTCCTTTCCATGTATAATAAACTCTTTACTGTAGACATGCGCCTGCACAACCATTTTTTGGCATCTTCGGTATTTACTCACCCCATGTAACACTCCTCCCAGTGTTTGTGGCATTTCTATTCCTGCGATTATCATCAGATCATTCAATCAGCCAGGAGACCAAAAGGAAATGGCTCACAGAGCACCGCTCGAAAAGATAGCAGCCCCGGCTCATGGATTGCACTGCCACTGTCTTTCATCTACTCCACTTTGAAAATAAATGACTCACTCAGCATTTTCCTTTTATCTAGTGTAACACCCGCCTCTCATGTCTTAGATCCAATGCAATGCAATCTAGAACATGCTATTTACTGATGATGATTCTGCACGGTACCTGTAATCATTTGAGAGGAAATGGACTGAGGGTCTGTCTGTGTTTGTAGAACTGATGGCCGACGCTGGTCATTGGCATCCCTTCCCTCCTCTGGCTATGGAACAAACACACCCAGCTCCACCGTCTCTGTAAGTACCTTTTTTTTTTTTTTTTTTTTTATGGTAAAAGATGCATTCACTGGCAGAGGTTTTATTTTACATCACAAAATAAATGACACAATAACATTCATTTTCATTGGAATTTGAAGAGAACATCCAACTCTGGCATTCTTGAGCTGAGCTAAGTTCCAGCATATAAAGATGTTGCTTTGGAAGGCCTACTGGGAAACAATGGCAAACCGATTTTGGTGACGTTAAGCACATAAATCACTGTCAGAATGAATGCCATATTGTATTGCACCTGAATTGGCAATGAACTGTGAAGACAAAGGCTCCGTTTCAAAATCTAGTGAGCTGCCTTGCTGTCTACTGCCTTTAAAGACATCTAACTTTTAATTGATAATGAATCTTATAACTGACCTCATAAGTGAATTACAATTTAAATTATTACCGGTTTAAGTGTTTTTGTTCTGCAGGGTTCTCACTATTTTTAACCAATAAATGTACATGATTTTTTCAGCTGTTCATTAGATTTAAGGATAGGGATTTTCAGAAATACTTTGGTTACACCTACCGTGTTCATTTTTTTCAGTGTAGATGTTTATGACCCCCTGCATACTTAAAAGTAACCTTAGTGGCACATTAGGTATTAAATGAAATCTATATATGATCGACATTTCTGCTTATTCATCTGCTATCTTGGCATTGCATTTCGGGGTGGCTTTTTTCTATCAGCATTACATCTTTGATGGTTTAAAATGTTATTTAGGTATGCAGCTCACTGGGTTTAATAACGGAGGAATCTCCATATTGTCAAGTAAAATTGTATGCACCCTGTCGTACACAATGAACGCCACCAACATTACTACTTTGTATGTTGTTGACATTGCAAGCTTCATTGCTGTTTCTGATTTAAAGCTTTTGGTTTTTGTCTGTGTCCTTGCGCTTACATGCACAACTGAATTGATACTTGGCTGAGACTGTCTGCCACAGGCAACAGATGCTGCCATGACTGTCTCCCAGTCTGATTCATGTGCCTCTGAGCAGCGCCAGATTTGTTTGCTGGTAAATATGTCCCTGAATCTGTGCCAGACTGCCCACCCACTCACTCGCTCACTCTCTGGCTGTTGTTTAGTGACACAGTTGCTGCAGCTGCGCATCTTTACAGGAAATGGCAAACCGTGTGATTGCTGGCAAACCGGCCAATCAATGTTCAGTTTACAGAAATTTCCCCTCAGTGTCTTTTGTCAGTAACATGGCTTTTTAAATTATTTTTTTTTTGTCAGTAACAATTTGTTATTCATTAGTAATACATTTTTATTTAAAGTATAAGTAAATAAATATTTTTACATAAAAAAGTCAACTTCACCTTTATAGGAATAAATTACATTTTAAAGTATTAAATAGAAAAGNGTAAATGATTAATCATCATCTAATCACTTTATATCTAATCTGCAAAACATAGATAAAATATTAGCATGTCACTTATTAATAATTTGAAAGAATAATTAATCCCTTGTAAAGGACTTAACAATAATATTTAACAAAATTAACAGTATAATGAACAAAACATGAGGACAAGATTAAACACTAAATTTTCATTAAATGCAGAGACAGTCTGTGTGATCAAATCGAACATAATCGCTAAAAAATTAAATGTCCTCAACTAACCCAGCCAGAGGCCGCAATGCAATGAACCAAAACCCAATCTGTGACAGAATGGAGGAGAAAAAAAAAAAAAAAAACCTTGGGAGAAACTAGAATCAATTGGGGGCCAGTTCTCCTTAATTTCCTGTGTGTGTGTGAGGGTGTGTGTGTGTGTGTTCCAGTTCCGGCTGATCTAATTAATGCAGCCTAACAATTCTTTAACGTTATTTGAATAATAAAAGTGTAGAAGCCAGGTTAAAGAGATGGGTCTTTAATCTAGGTTTGTCTGCTTCCCAAACTGTGTTAGGGAGATTCTTCCACAGACGGCTAAATAGGAAAAGGATCTGCCACCCACAGTCGATTTTGATATCGTAGATATTATCAAACGGCCAGAGTTTTGAGACCCACAGTGGACATGCAGGACTACAAAGTGATAAGAGCTCACTCAAGTATTGAGGGGCTTTCAGGGCTTTATAAGTAATTAACAAGATTTTAAAATGTATCCAATGTTTTATAGGGAGCCAGTGCAGCGTTGACAGAACTGGGCTAACATGGTCAAAATTCGTGGTTCTATATGGTCATAATCTGACCTCAAGGTCATAAACACATGAATTAACTTTTCTGAATTTGATGTTGAGAGCATAGGTCACAATTTAGTTATGTTTCTGAGATGAGAAAAACACAGTTTTACAGATGATAGGAACATGGTTTTCAAAGAAAAAATTGCTATCAAACAGCACACCTAGGGTCTTAATTGATGATAAAGAGCGGCCTTTAAGTGTTAGACAGTGTTCTAGGTTATTTCATGTGGGGTTTTTAGGCCCAATAATTAGCACCTGTTTTTTCAGAATTAGATTTGTTCTTTTAGATGCTTGACTTTGCGTGTTGATGGAGGTCTCTGCTCCACATCATTTGAAGACTTACATCATCGTGAAGAAACACGAAAACCCATTGCTATGTGTTTTAGTTTTATCCATCATCTGCATTATCACCTAATGATGTGTTACACAACACATCTGCACATCTTTTCTTTGTTGATTTGTTTTCATTTCATTTTCTCTTTTTTTTTCTTTTCTTTTTCAATGTATTTTCGTTTCATTTCCAGTCGTCCTGTTCATCACAGGAGAAGCTCCACCAGCTGCCTTTCCAGCCCACACCAGACGAGCTCCACTTCCTGTCCAAGCATTTCTACACCGAGAGCATTACTGGAGATGACCGCAGGAGAGCTACACCTATGCGGCCACGCTCCCGCAGTCTCAGGTACAGGAATCTTCTCTGAGATCTGTATCGCATTGCATCACAATTCAGATACCCTCCAACTTACTGCATACCAGTAGCATGCCAAAGGGATTTACTTAAAAATATATGGACTTATACAAACTGGGACACATTCCATCTTATTCTCAGAGTATTATTATCATCAGAGTTTTATAAAGAATTATCACATGACTGAGTATATGCTGAAAAAAATGTTTTTTCTTAAATTGCATTGACAGTCCCGGAAGATCCCCATCGTGCTGTGACCATGAGATTATCATGATGAATCATGTATACAAAGAAAGATTTCCCAAGGTAAGTGTAACCCATGTCACCAACCTTCTTCGGTGTTGAGTGATTGTATCTTTAAAGAAGAATTCACTGTTGGTTTGTATTCTCCACCCTTCAGGCCACAGCTCAGATGGAGGAGCGCATCAAGGAGATCATTCAAAGCAACTCCCCTGAGAATGTCTTGCCCCTGGCAGACGGTGTCCTCAGCTTCGCACACCATCAGATCATTGAGCTAGCCAGAGACTGCCTGGAAAAGTCCCGTCTCGGCCTCATTACTTCACGATACTTCTGTGAGCTCACGGATAAACTGGAAAGGCTCTTTCAGGAGGTAAATGATGCCTCCAGAGACTTCTCTTTCTTTGCTCTGCTGGGCTAAAACTAACTTTCTGTATTTAAATTATTCTGATTTCATTAATGCATGCCACTTGTGATGTTTTCTGTCATTGTTCAGTCAACGGAGCGATCGGAGAGTGCAGAGGTGACCTTTATCAAGGAGCTGGTAAAGAAGATTCTCATTGTCATCGCCAGGCCTGCTCGACTCCTTGAATGTCTGGTAGGTTGTCTATAACCAACAGTATGAGGCATCTTGATTGAACACTGCAAAAATTATTTTCTAGCTTGCAATTTTTTTGTCTTGTTTCCGGCCAAATTAACTAGAAATTCTTAGATCAAGAAGTATTTTGTAGACAAGGAAAAAAATTGTCTTGCTTTCTAAAAAAACTCTAAATTAAGCAGCACGCTAATTTATCTGTCAATGGGGTAAGCATAATCTAATTTCAAACAGAAAACAAGATTATTTTGCTTACCCTACTAGCAGATTATTTAGCTTATTGTTTATTTTTAATTAGAAACATACTTATTTTTTACTTGTTTTTTTTCTATAGATTCTTTATCATTTTTACTTTTTCTAGAAAATCCTTCTTGATTTAGGAATTTTTAGACATTTTAAATCTAAGGTAGAAAAGTGTTTTTTATTTTTATTTTTTTTGCAGTGAAATCCGTATGACCTCATGCAAGAAGTAAGAATCTATTAGTACAGTTTGGTAAAAGATTTGTGTTAGTGATTAATACTCTCTATTTTGTAGGAGTTTGACCCTGAAGAGTTCTATCATCTCTTGGAGGCTGCAGAGGGTCATGCCAAAGAAGGCCAAGGCATCAAGACCGACATCCCTCGCTACATTATCAGCCAGCTTGGTTTGACAAGGGACCCACTTGAGGGTAGGAGGACCTCAGTACATGTTTTTTTTTTTTTATATATAGTATGGACCTCAAAGGGTTCACTCATGGCCAGTTTGTAAGCTGTTTGGTGCATTTTTGCACCAGTGCCAAGAGCGAGTAAAAATTCTGTTTTAGTTTGCTTGGCTGAAAATCATGCAACTTCTAGCACACAGGTTTTTATCAGTCGAGTAAGAAATGGCTTTCAGACTAAGGCTGCTGGATCTGCCACAGTTTGTGTCTATAGAACGAGTTATTCTTTTGGGAGTTTGTTTTATTGTTTTACAACATTAAACCATGAAGGATTCAGTTAGGCTTTTTGTGATCAACAGAAATATTATTTTATGGAACAAAATGTATCACAACTTTCGCAGTCATTTTACGTACTTTATCAAGTTTATCAAGAATCAATTCATAAACATGTTTATAATAATTTGGCCATTCTGTGAACCCATTCTTTCAAATAGCTTATGCAGAGTATGCAGAGCATTCACAGCTTATATGGACAGAACGTTCCTGATATATGCATACATATATATACAATACCAGTCAAACCAAGCCTACATTTATTTGATCCAAAATGCAGCAAATCTGTTATATTGTTAAATATTTTTACTACTTAAAATAACTGTACTTAAAAGTATGTAAAAATATGAAATTAAATTAATTAAAAAATATATAATAATAATTCAGAA
>NC_056704.1:16104678-16124678 GCF_018831695.1 Puntigrus tetrazona
CATGTGTCCTCATGTTTGTGTTCTCTCATGTGTGTTAGCGTTCTTGCCTTGTCTCTCTCTGAGAGTTCCTCCCCTCCTACATCACTCTCTAGGGAGCTTTTCCGCTCTTCTCTTTCTCCATATCTCATATGGTTGTGTCCACCTCCTCCTGCTTCTCATTGGCTGCTGCCGAATTCTCCATTGAGTAGGGTTTGTGTTAAGCCAGCAGCATCTGAATTTAGGAGAGGGATTTTTCCCTCTGGCTTTAGTCTGAAAGGCAGAGCGAACGAGCGGGCGCGAGGGTGGAGAGAAAGCGAGAGCGAGTGGAGAGAGAGTGAGAGAGGGAGAGGGGAGAGAGAATAAGAGGACTGTGTCACAAGACAGCTGAGTGCAGGCTGAATACATGCAGCTCAAAAAGGAACCAGAGGAGGACGGTAAGTGGAGACACCAGTCTTCTTTTCTTCTGCTTTTTCACGGTCACTGTCTTTGCTTTTCTGTCTTATGGCTATTGGTAATGGTCTGAACATACTGTCAGGGGAGCACAATGACAATTAGTGTTTGTCCTATTGTGTGGGAAGTGTCCTGGATCTTGTATGATGGAAACATGCGCAGTTGTCAACATGAGATTAACGTAAGAGCCATGCTTTCCCATTATAGCTGTACTTTTGTCATTTTTAGTTTTATTTAAAAATAATCGCAAGGATGTTTTTAAGAGTTCAGCTGCAAGGATCGTCTTTTATTCATGCATTAGGAGCGATGTTGACAGTGCATCATGATAATAGGTGCACAGAGCGCGTTTGGTTTCACATGTGATTGTGAGCGTCCCCGACGGACTATTTAAACCACCCATGTGCTCGGTGACACTTTTAATTCATTCCCCTGGTTCGGGACGTGGCACCCTCGCCTGCTGCTCCCCTCAATGGCACTGTCATCACTCTCTGCCACACGCTTTTTCCTCATGCTAATGCACTCCTAATTTGTACATACAAGCCCTCAAACTAAACTGTTTTTGTGCGTGTAGGTGTCAGTGTTTGTGTTTCTTTCAAAGTACCGTTGCTTTATCTGCTCCATCACCTGTAGAACCAGAAGTTTGAACATGTCTTTCACTGTGCACAAGAGCATGGCTGTAGAAACAATGACCTCTGGAGATGATGTTCTGAGCTGCATGTTGCCATTTATATTTGTTTCCCAAACAATGGACCGCTTAGTCATGATCGCCATAAACTTTACCTATGGATGTATAGTTTTCTTTGTTCAGACTTGCGCAGCTCTGCAGCGCTGCATTACCACTCACTCCTTTCCATCCTAAATCCTAGTCTTTCTTTTTCTCATGTTTTCTTATTAATGGTTTATAAAATATAATAATATTTTACAAGGATATCTTAATGAAAAAACCCTAGATTTGTTTTGCTTTTATTATAAAGCATGCTGAGCTAGTTTACTGTTGTAGAAATTGAAAAGATCTTTTCACTTTTGTCATTTAAATTTATCCCCTTTTTGTTTCATCAGTTTTGCTATAAATCATGATCGTAATTACTTTGAATCTGTGAATGGTAGTTTAAAAAATGACTGCATTCTGCGACTATGTGGACTTTCCATTGTGTACCCCCAGTTGCGATATCTCTGACACCAACACAGATGGGGTGACGCTGTAATGAGATCACCTAGTCACATCTCTGCCTCGTTCTTGCTCGTTCGCTTCCGTTTCCATGTTCTTTTCATGTTCACACCCCATCACTAGCTCACAAAGATAACCAAGTGTGTGTGTGTGGGGTAGGACAAGGTGGTCACACACTTGCAGAAAGAGCTGACAGTGGAAAACTGGTAGGCAGGAATTTGAGGTTTCAGCTGGGCTTGTGCACCTGCCTTTTGGCTGCTGTAGAGAGCGAGTGAGAAAAAGGGGGGGCATTTCCCTTTCTGGTGGAAGGCTGCCGCTGTAGCTCTGAAAGGGGCTTTGTGACGAAATGAAATATATCAGGCTTAAGACATATTCATAGAGATTTGTTTGTGTGTGTGTATGTGTGGTTTCAGCTCACATGTTAGACTTGAATAGTGAGATATTGAATCTCGGTTTATTGTGTCTCTAAATTACATTAGGGAGTGGAAGAGGTGAGCCACGTGGGTATTTGCAAATGTAATATTAATATGGTGATTATTGTGTTGGGCGTAGAGGAACAGAAGGTTACACATTGTCAAATGACTCTTCATAAGCTGCTATGCTGCAGAAATGGTCCTCTACTAGGTGGTGAGTGCTCCCCCCAAAGTTTGTGACTACACACAAGTGCACAAGGTTGCCATATTTTCAGCTGCCAAAAGTCATTGCTGTGAAGAAATGTTCATTTTCCATTCAAGGCATTTGGCTGATCTTCTTTCAGACCAACTGAAATGTAGGAACAGTGTGTGCGCACACCTGCAGGAGCAGGGTTTGGGTGGGGATGTGTCCGTTAGCCTGGCTTTGCTTTGACTGGTTGAAGCCGCTCACCCCACCAGACTAAGGTGTTTCCTGTGGGCCTGTGGAGGAGGAGTTGTCACTGTGCCCGGAGTCTCAGACTACACTTGTGCACTCTCAGTCAAAAACCGCCCTGCTTTTAATTAATGACACCCTCAAAGAAAGCCATTCACACACTCTCTTCCCGCACACCGAAAGAACCATAAAGATCTTCAATCCACAAATGTTTGCAATGTTGGGAAGTAATAAAACTTCAATGAAAAAACTTAAAGTACTGAAATGGCAATACAAGAAAGTCCTCTCTCTCTCTCTCTCTCCTCTCTCATCTCTACTGTGATCTTTTAAACAATTTTATTATTATTATTATTATTACTTATTAAAGGAGCCAATTGTGTGGATCAGTGGGTCATTCCACAGTGTGCCAGCAGCAATGATTCATTCATTGGCTGTAGTGTGCATTGCATGTCCCTTTGGGCTTTTATTTCCGTGACTCACCTCCGGTGTATTGAACCTTAGTCTTGCCTCTTTTCATTCGCATACCAGATAGAAGTTTCTTTAGCTAGAAGGGCCCAGGAGTTTTTAGAATCAGCCTGGGAGTTTAGGACATCCCTATGCCCACTTGCTCCATCTAGTAGACCACTCCCCCTGCCCTGTCCTGGCATAGATATACACCCACTCTCATACAGCCTTGTCTCTGTCAGAATATGGACAGGTGGATGACTGTTTTTTCAAAAGACAGTGTTAATATTTGAATTCATTATGGCAGTACTTTGTATGAGCCGCATCCTCCCTAAACAGTCCACTAGTACTGTTTGGAGCATGACTTTGGTTTCACTTAAAAACCTTCTGAATAAACCTGTGCATTGAGAACGGAGTGGTGCGTTGCTGTTTCAAGGCCCCTGTTGCAAGTTTCATCTAGGTCAGGGGGAGGTTAGTTTGGCTTGGCAGTGTGTGCAAGGCTTGAACACTATGTCTCTGTACATTTCAGATGGAGTTGCAGCCTTCAGTTTTTTTGCAAAAAATAAAATAATACACCTGGCTGAGCACTTGAAGGTTTCCCTGAAGCACTTGAACGCAAAAACATGTGAACGGCTGCCATTGCATCCTTCATCTAGTCTTACTGAAAGTTGAGTAATACCAGTTTCGCAAAGATTGAAAAAAAATCATATCAGGAGATTAGACAAGAGAATGGATGCTGTGAAGATGTAACACACTGCACATACTCTCTCCGCGATGTATCATCTCTGTCATGATGCACTGCGTGGCTAAGGCAGCATGTTGTGGTGACCCCTGACCCACAAGATAGCAAGAGCACCATCAGCTTTAGCTTTCCAGCGTTCTGTTTACGGCAGCTGTTGTTTCGTTTTTGCGGGCAACAAAAGAAGCATATCACTCAAGGGAAAGAAACCTGTTCATTACATATTCAGCAAGTAGAAGAAAAGCAAGACTGGCAGAGAAGGTCATTTGTTTTTGTTTACACTTTCACTTCAGCCGAACGGAATATGTTGTTGTTGCATTTTCCATGAAAACTGATCTTTTGCATTTTCAGTGGAAATCATTGTTGCATTTTCCGAAACAAGCTCGTCTGACTACAAATGTTGTGAAGGAGGAGAGTATTGAAAGGCCATCTATGGGAAATTAAGGGCAAAGGTCAATAGTTAATCCTGGCGGTAACCTTACTACTGCAGTACTTCAAGTATTTGCAAACAGTTGAAAGACACAAAACAATGTGTGTGTGTGTGTCTGTGTGTGTGTGTATTTTTGCAATTTAAGTTCAAATTTGAATTCTCTTAGCAACTTTTTCATGAGGATAAACAATGCATTTGTTAACATGACATCTGCTTAGTTTATTCTTTAAGAAGATGAGGTTTTCATCTGTAAGGTCGTAAC
This sequence comes from Puntigrus tetrazona, assembly GCF_018831695.1. Taxonomy (NCBI): domain Eukaryota; kingdom Metazoa; phylum Chordata; class Actinopteri; order Cypriniformes; family Cyprinidae; genus Puntigrus; species Puntigrus tetrazona. The sequence continues at coordinate 16,108,997 of NC_056704.1, forward strand.
ACAAACGTTGTATTTCTAGGATTGCTCTTGAGGTTAGAAGATTTTCCACTAAAATAAATCTTTCTCATTTTTTCTGCAGCTCTTCCTCCCAAGCCAACAAAACCCATGACACCAGTAAACGGCAACGGTGTGAAAGAAGCCGCCAGCGGCTCATTGCAAGAAGCAGAATGGTACTGGGGAGACATATCAAGGTAAGAGTCACTTGACGCTAGACTTCATTTCTCACTTGATTGGATTTCTGTCTGTTCTTCTCTGAAAACCTTTCCTCATGCCAGTTAGCTCAAAGTGTGACTGCCCTCATCACGTGGTGGACACGTATGGCCGTGTGCACGTCAGGTGATAGCTGGCCAGTACAGTCATAAGACTGCATTTGAATCAGATGAAGAGGTTTCTGGGTTGTTGTCAGTTCTTCCCATCCCTCCACCTGATGGCGTCCAAGTTGGTTGCCTGAGGTGGAGTCAGCTCTGGAGTGTCATGTTGCTCTTTCAGCTGCTCTGCAAACTTTTTCTGTTCTTTTTCTTTCTTTATGTGAGCCGGTGAACTTATTTTGATCCTCTCCCCTTCTTTTGGCTCACTTATCCTGGAGGCATGTATGCTTTGCCGCAGCTGTACAAAAGCAGAAAGGCAATGCAGTGGGGGAGAGACACTGGAAGAGCTGAAAAGAGAAAGACAGGTTTAGTTGCCATTACTTAAGGGGGAGGGATAGAAGAACCCAAATCTCCAAAATGTCGAGCTGTCTGGCCAGTTTCCAACACAACCCATAAAACTCTCAGGTTTTGCAGATTAGTCTGCTGTTTAGTGACCAGCTTTAGACTTGTTTGATGTTGGGCGCAGTAGAAATTCTGCAGAAATGCTCATAGGCTCAACGATCTCTGAAGCCCTGCTATCCTTTAACTCAGTCCCTTCCCATATAAACCACATCTGCTTTTCACTTTGCTTCAAACCTATGCTTGGTGCTTACTAGTTTAAAACTAATTAAACTTTAGGCATCTAATAAAGAAGAGCTCTAAAGCACAGTGATGCTGACTACTGAATTTCAAATATGGACTGTCATTATGGTCTCAGTGAAGAATGTGTTGAAAAACCTATAATTATAATGTGACTACTATATGCCCGTACTAGTACATAAAGCAGATTGACATAGCTTTCCTTTTTTTACTCCTTTTATTTATTTATTTATTTATTTATTTTTTTGTGCGTGTGTGAAATTATTTCCAATTCATGGATGATTGTCTCAACAATTTTGATAAACAATTATGATTAACTTGCTATTAAGGCTGCATATTTTGTTTAATTTGTCATTGTTCAATTATCTCCTCTAGCCAGATGTTTTTGAATGCAAAAACACATTCTAGATTTCCCACTTTCCACACTGACATGCTGTGTGCTCGTCGTGCACATTACGTCATCTGTGCACAGCTGCTTAACTTGTCTCAGCATTTTCATACATCATATTGCAATGCTTTCTTCAATTACACCACATTACAGAAGCAAAAATGCTTGCAATTTCATTTCTCAATAGCTTTTCTAAACCAAACATGTTACTGAAATAGGACACCTCCCCTAAACGATGAACTTGCTGATGCACTGCAACCTAAAAATGCACCTGATTCCCACAGCTCCCAGTGCAGGATGTAAGACAGGCCTCCTCCCCCAGAAAGGTGGGAGCGTTGCTTAGTCAAAGGCTCCTTACCTCAGCAGCCCAAAGTAGGCTAAATATACCCCCTCCTGAGGAGCCAAGGCCGGGGTCAGCTGAGAACCAGCATGACTAGGCTGTTGGCTGTCAGGAGAATGGGAGGAGGCTTGGAAGTCAGGGGGCGGTGGGGTGTGACATTCCTCCCATACAGACTAAAATAGAGAAGGGGCAAAAAAGCAGGAAAGTCTTTGAAGCCTGACAGCTCCTCCGCTGGTCGTCTGGAGGCACTTTTAAAGAGACAGATTGTCTGATTTTAAGACAAGAGCTGGAGGCATCGGCGTACATGTGGGTGTGCAGGACAGGGTCAACCGTTAAACCATTCAAAGATGTCTCACTCTCTCCCAGACGGCTGTAACAGACAGTATGGTCACAGACCAGTGCCTTTGCCCTCTGCCAGACCAAATTTATTTATAAAGCCAGGCAAAGAGAAGTCGTCATGTTTTTGTGTGTGTGTGTGTGTGTGTGTCAGCCCTTTCTGTTGAGTTTTAGAGAGAGGCCACAGAAAACCTGTTTTAGCTGTAATTACAAATTTTTAAGTGCACTGTTTGATGTGTGGAGTATCTGTCTTTGCAGGGAAGAGGTGAACGACAAACTGAGAGACATGCCAGATGGTACTTTCCTAGTACGGGACGCCTCGACCAAGATGCAGGAGATTACACACTAACGCTAAGGTAATTAATATTTACAAAGCTTCTACTTGGCGAAAAAACCCTCTCCATTCAGCTTACATTGATCCGTGGTCCAACGCAATCTAATTTTTTTCCCTACAGGAAAGGTGGAAACAATAAGCTAATAAAGATCTACCACCGTGATGGAAAGTGCGGTTTCTCAGACCGCTCACGTTCAGCTCGGTGGTGGAGCTCATCAGTCATTACAGGCGAGTCCCTGGCCCAGTACAACACCAAACTGGACGTAAAGCTCATGTATCCCGTCTCTCGCTACCAGCAGAGTAAATGGGTTTACATTGAGGGCAGGGGGTATCACGTTTACAGACCCATCCCTTCCTTTCCTTTTTACCTCTTTGTCCTCCCACCTCTCCCCCTCCCTCGCTCCGGCCCTAAGAGCGTGTTTGCTGAATGAATTGTGCAGCTTGTTGTGAGTGAAACTGCAGAGGCAGCAGGATGCTTTGGCATGAAATATTACTTTGTTTATTGCCACAGCAGCGCACCTCCTAAATAATTGCACACATCCACAATGTCGAAAGGCCATCCAGGCATTTATTCGCTTCCCCCTCCTCCTCCTCCTCCTTCGCCTCCCGGTATCTTTCTCAGACACACAGGTGCTCATTATTTAGGGGTTCCACAAATGTAAGCCCTCGAGAGGCTTACAGATTCCAAGATTTTTATTAATGATTCCGGAAGAAAATTCTGAAAAAATGGCTTTCACTTTGTAAGCAAAACCTACAGTATGTTGCTGTGAGCAGTCCTTTTTCCCCATTGCACTTTTCTTCACTCAGCAATTCATATCAATAACAATGCATTTACTCTCTCTCTCTCTCTCAGGATCAGCTGGTGAAAGAGGACAACATTGATGCAGTGGGGAGAAACTCCAGGAATATCACAATCAATATCAGGAGAAGAGTAAAGAATATGACAGACTCTCACGAGAGCACACAAAAACCTCACAGGTAAGCCGTTTAGAACATTTCTGTCCGATCGATAGACTACCCGACCCATTAACTCCAGTGCTAAACTCACATGCACAAACTATTTATTCCATTACAGAAGCTCATTGACCAATTAACGGAAGTCTATTAAGAGGCACAGCATCACATCCATTGATTTATCTTTCCTTTGATTGCAGGAGATCCAGATGAAACGTACTGCAATAGAGGCCTTCAATGAGACGATTAAAATTTTTGAAGAACAGTGTCTCACGCAGGAACGCTACAGTAAAGAATACATAGAGAGATTCCGCAGAGAGGGCAATGACAAAGAGATTGAAAGGTGCGCAGAGTCCTCGATTAAAAATAGCTTTGGTCGGAAGCCTTGATCTGTGGGTTTACAAATCCTTGTTGTTGTTGTTTTTCTTAGGATCATGATGAACTACGAGAAGCTGAAATCCCGACTTGGTGAGATTCACGACAGTAAGACCCGGCTTGAACAGGACCTGAAAACACAGGCTCTGGACAACAGGGAGACGGACAAGAAAATGAACAGCTTGAAGCCAGATCTCATTCAGCTCAGAAAAATCAGAGATCAGTACCTTGTGTAAGATGAGCTTTCCTTTGCAGCTTATTTCGTCATCTTCACTGTTGACAGTTTTTCCTGCATGTATAAACACTCCACTGCTTCTTTCTCATGCAGCTGGCTCAATCATAAAGGCGTTCGACAGAAACGAATAAACGATTGGCTGGGAATCAAAAACGAGAACACGGATGAGTAAGTCAAATTGTCATATATTACTTGAAACTACCGGCTCCATCACAGCATGTAACACACTTCCTCTCCAAATCACAGCGCCTACTTCGTCAGTGAGGAGGATGAGAATCTGCCACACTACGATGAGAAGAGCTGGTTTGTGGGGGACCTAAACCGAACGCAGGCAGAGGACTTGCTACACGGCAAACCTGATGGAGCCTTTCTTATTCGCGAGAGCAGCAAGAAGGGCTGTTACGCCTGCTCTGTTGTGTGAGTATCTTAAGTTGGGAGAATGAGGATTTCTCTTCAGTTTTAGTATGAAAAGATCTCTTCTGTTTTAATAAAATATCTAAAATTAGATGTATTTTTCTTTCAAGACTCCTACCTTTTCCGAGCTTGTTTCCAAGAAACAAGTCAATGTATTGATCCTCTTTGATTATTCTAACCTCCAGCGCATTGAGCAAACAGATTAAATTTGTCTTTGTCTGAAGTCAGATTCTGGTTGGAAATCAGACTGGTAATGAGATGTGTTTCTGTCTGTAGTGTGGACGGCGAGGTGAAGCACTGCGTCATCTACAGCACACCCAGCTGCTACGGTTTCGCGAGCCCTACAACTTGTACAGCACTCTGAAAGACTTGGTCCTGCACTACCACCAGACCTCACTGGTCCAGCACAACGACTCGCTCAGCGTGCGGCTGGCGTACTCCAGTGTATGCACAGATGCCCTCAGGCCCTCGGAGATGAAGACTCGCCCCCCAAAATTAAAAAAAAAACTACACTCATGGGAGGGAGGAACAGTTTCTGAACAAAAAAAAAACATACTAACAACAACAACAACAAAAAAAAAAAAAAAAAAACACTTGCTGCAACACACACGTCAGCCACCTTGGAGTTATATATTTTTACAAGAACAATTTGGAGGGCATTCTTTCTAAGACTGCTTGATTTGCACAAGGAAGTTTTAAATGTTTGTGAATGTGAAAAAGCAGAAGGAAGCAGAGGAGGCGAGTTTCAGGTGACCCGCGCTGCTACCTAAACTCCAGCTGGGACTTTTACATGCTCCATTTTTTAGTTTTTTTTTTTTTTTTTTTTTTCCTGCCTCGATTTTTCTCACATCCTTCTATTTTTCCATTCAGCTGTTGTTTTTTCCTTTTATTTTTTGTATTGTCTTTGCAAAATTCTTAACTATATGTAAGGCAGGAAAATTAGTTTGTTTAGGTGTCTCCATCTCTCTCTTTAAGTGTTTAAAAAAAGGCAAAAACTGTAGCAAACAGATGACTGACACTTTCCAGAGTGTTCTCAAAGTGACTGCTGCTGAACGAGGGGTTGAGGGATGGTTTGGGAGGGCACAGGTGAAAATGTGTTGTAGTCTTAAAAACAAAAGCTTGTTTTAACACTAACCTTAGAGGGAGTTTTTTTTTTTTTTTTTTTTTTTGTCTTGTCCTTGTTTTCAGTTTGGCTGGATCAAAAGTTTTGTCCTTTCCTAAGCAGTTAAGATCGCTACAGCTCAGTGCAGAGACCAAAGTTGGCATGGGGAGGACTTTTTTTTTTTTTTTTTTTTTTTGTTACTAATGATTAAAATTGGCTTGTATTAATTGAGCGAAATTATACTTAATACACCTAGTTTGCAAACTACTTAAAATAGTTTGGATCTGTGTACTGTGAACAGAAGCTCCACATTTTCATAAGAACCAAAATCGCATGCACAGACACAGTTGACATAAAGCACTTATATAAAAATAACAACTGACCGCTGCACCAAAATCAAAAAAATTAACTAATGTGGCATCTTGATGCTTAATTGGATTCGTGTACCTGTCAAACACGTTCAGAAGAAGTTCTTCGGTAAGAGCAGTGTTAGAGCAGATGTGCTTTAGTAGGTATCTTAAAAATAAAGTGCAATCCAGCTTTTGATGGTAGAGAAGTGGTCTGTCAGAGAGATAAACAAACTGCATCAAAAAGCGATAATCACTTGAACCTTTTGAAGAGTTTCTTTTAAAAAAAAAAAAAGAAAAAAAGAAAAAAAAAGCCCCTTTATTGCCTAGTGCTTCTCTCTTTAGCAGGTTGACTCATTCTGTATCAGAAAAGAGATATTACACTTTATTGTTTGGCTGCCTGTTGGTTTTAATGTCGCACAATAAAACCTTTATGAAAATATTCAAAGCTATATGCACAATATTTACTGTCAAGGCACGTCAGTTATATCACTTCCTGTTTTTGTTGGGCTTCTGACACGCAGGTGTCCAGTTTAGTCTTGAAGTTCACACTGTTCTTTCATTTTCTCTCACAGTTTCCCTTTTTACAATTAAGTTGTATACTGAGAAAAACTGTTAGTCTTACAGGTCATTAAACAGGACAGACGGCTCTCACCCACCACTACCATCTCACTCAGCGCACAGCATATAGTCAGTTCAGAACATTTGTCAAAACACTATTTTATGTTTTGGCAAATTGGAAAATTCAAACAATTGTAGAGTTTGTTTAGGTTGGGGTGGAAATTTTTTTTATATGAATCAAAACGATTGCCAAATCGTAAAATAGTTAATTTTTCATGAGGTAGTTTTTAATTGCTTCTGAAGTGATCTGCACAATTGGAATTTTTTTTGCTGGATGGTTGGTGGTTAGTTTGGAAACAGAGAGAGCATTCAGTCAGATCAGATGTTGAGATGAACTTACAACCTTAGAGTCCGAATGAAAACCACATGCAGACAAGGAAACTGATGGAGATTTTTCCCATCCATTGCTCTTTTCAGCTGCTCTCCCATTTGCTATTGCAAGTGGTTGTGGTTTTGTTGGGTTTGATTGGGTGTAACTGGCAGAACTCAGCGTTCTTGTCTTGTCTGCTCTAGCATCGCTGTGGCACGACCAGAACACGCTCGCCTCAGCAGATCAGCTGCTTGATTTTAGTTCTGTGTCCGACCGTTCAGAAATGCGTCTTTGCAGCCTTGGTGTTGCCTTTTTTTGGTTTCTATGTTCAATATCATAGGTTCAGCTTTAATTTCATTTTATTCTATCCTTCATATATTTTGAGTTGCAGATATTCGTGTTTTGTTTGTTTTAGATTTTCTTTTCTTTTTTGAAGCTGGGCCCCAGAGGGGCTCCCTGTCTATTACTTGAACTCTTGCATCACTCACCATTGAATGTCTTTTAATAATACATAGATACATTTATTAAAACACAGGAAATCCTTTTATGACATGAATGGATTGAGTATAAAACATGCCTGAACATGTTTACTCTTCAGACTGGAACCGAACTTGTGTGTTTTGTTGAAAGTAAAGGGGCTTATTTATGTTCACAGAGCTGATTATTGGAGTCAGTATAGCACACATCATATTTGAATAGTTTGGAGAAACAAAAATGTTTTAATCACTTTTTGCTGTTTGTTAGCGTTTTCCCAGGCGTTGAGACCAAAGATTTTAGTTTGGTTTGTTTTATTTTCTTGGGTAGTCCTAGTTTTGAAAAGATGCATAATTTTCTTCCCTTGTATTTCAATTGCCTTGCTTTCATGCAAACTTAATTTTGTGTCTTAGTTTGGTCACTATTGCTGACCCCTCACGTGTCTGGCAAAATAACAATGTCTCTTTTACTGTCCGTATATTGAAGGGTTCACTGTGGATTGGCTGGGGTCCATTTTTTTGCCATTTAAAAAAAAATTATGACAATTTGTTTACCGAAATGAAATGTAGTTTTGTTAAGCCTCAAATTGAACAGTCTGGCCTAAAGCTGATTCATTTTGCACTCACTTGTTTGTAAAAGATAAATGCTTTTGTGTGTGCGTGTGTGTGTGTGTGTGTGTGTGTGTGTGTGTGTGCCATCATAGTTATCCCTTGTCATTAATTTGTCCGTTAGGTCACTAAACCACCTCTAAAGTTACCAAAATCAAGTGTTTCTATGCCTCTTTTCTTTACAGAATAGTCTTGAGTTCACTCCAGCTGGAGTCATTGTTGCTTTTTCTTTCAGTTTTGTCAAATTCATTAAAGAAAACAGACAACCCTATACCACACAGAAATGTATGGTTTGTTTAGAAAGAGAAACGAAAAGTGATTGTCATTCTCTGCAGGGCAGAAAGCAGTAGGGTTTGTTAGTTTTCTTTGTTCCTATACTCAAGAAAGCATGAAATATTCTGTTTTTCTTTTTCCTTCTGAAAGTTTTCAGGGACATGAAAAGCATTGCATTGGGAATTCGTATGAGAGACATTTACTAGAGTGCTTTTTTTTTTTTTTTGTATTGAAGTGGGAATGGGGGAAGCGCACACATTATAACAAGCCCGACAGAATCAACAGTGCATTGCTTCAAAAGCTCAGAGGTTTGGACATGTACCAAAACAACCTTTCTTGACTCGTAACCGCTTGAGTTTTCAGTTAGACTCTGTACAAAGCAGGTGTTATGACTAGAAGACCTGGCTAAGGTTATTTCCGGACTGTTAACTAGCACTGGCTATTGCCCCCTTGTGCAGTTCTGCAAAGTTTTATTTGCAGTCAGGTTCGAATATGTTGTGATTCTCATTGGGAGTCTTTTGTGTTCTTACCACAGCTGTCCCACCATGATATCCAGCACATTTCTTACATATTAAAAAAAAAATACAAAAAAAAACGAAGGTTTTCAAAAAAAAGAAAAAGGAAAAAAAAAAAAAAACCCAAACTATCACTCTCCTTCCCACTTTGACATACGTAAAACCCAGCATGCTTCTTTGGTACTCTTGACTGTTGTTTGTGTAATAAAACAAAACAAACAAACAAAAAAAGTAAAACTGAAAAAAAAAAGATGTTGAACAAATACTGTTAATTGTCTGTTTATGGTGTAGTCAAATATAAATTTTAATATAGCTTATGAAAAAAGTCTGCTTTTTCAGCTGAAATAAGTTGGAGCCCTTTGTTGCAGTGACTAAAAGCGAAATGATGTTCACAAAAACTGAGACAGAGGAGCTGAAGCAATAGACAACAGCGTGTTCAATACCGCTTGCACAACCGACTCAGTAACGTATACATGTATCTCATCTGAGACCTTTCAACTAATGTCTTTTCTTCATACTCGGATCATCGTATTGACTGAATGCTCACTTTTATTCTGCGTAAATCTAAATATTCCCTTAACACCAGCAGTGCATTCATCTCTGGACTTTTATAGACTCAGCTTGAGCAATAAGCCACGGGTTCTCAATGTCCAAAAAAAACGACATATTGCAATGAAAATAAACGTGTTGCACGGCTCTGGTCCATTTATGCTTCTGTAAAACAGTTGTTTCATGTCTTATTAGAAAAGTTATGGCACAAAAGGACGTGAGATAATTTAGCTCTGCATGTAGAGAACAAGAGACGTCAGAAATCCTCTCTCTCAGTATTTGAGTATCGTTGTTGCTTCAGACTTATCGGTATTCTTCGGTTTCCACAACAACATTTTCTTGTATCTGTTACAATAGTTTGTATTGGTTGTAGACTCTCCATTTGTTATGAGGTGAACTCATGTATATAATCAATGGAACTCCACGATATTCAGTTCTCTTGCAGAATAAAGAAAATATTTTGTTCAAGTCTCTGTCTTTGCGTATTCTTCAAATTTGTGGCGCTCAGGACCTTCATTATTGGTTATAGCCTATAAAAATGTATTTTATCAGTTTTTTTATGTGAATGACTAAAATGAAGTAAGATGTTACAGTCTGCATAAATTGCAGTAGGCCTGAGTTTTTAAACAGTAGGATAATCAGTCTACATAAATGAGTTTATACAGTATGCTTAATATACAGAGTTTATTAAAAAACTATTTTAGCTATAGTAAAAGTAAAAAATTTGAAGACATCTCTAGTAAAAATATCCCAAAATGGGTTTTTTTATGCTCAGTATGCTACAAATACACTTACGTACCTAATAAAAAATCCCTGCAATTGTACTTTTAGTATACTAAAGTGGTAGAAAACACATTTTGTACTTAATTCACTTTGTTTGTGCAAAAGTACTGGAAATGCTGCAAGTATACAAAATATTAAAGACCAATATCATTCAAAGATCATAATTAACAATAAAACACTTTAATATTAGGAAATGTGCACTGTGCACAAGTAGTCCAAATAAAGTTTAATTATCATGTTTACAGTATATCAAGCAATATGTAATATTAACACAAATAAATATGTTGATAGATTTAAATTACACATAATATGAAATGTATTTAAATGGCATTGTTTTTTTTTACTAGTTCTAAATTTCTTCTTCAGCTTCATCTACTGAATTGTCCCCATCACTAGACTCCCAGTTTATGGTGTTGATAATAATAATATACAAACTATTTTAAATTAGCAAAATAATCTAAAATGTCCAAAACAATTTCTTAACATTTTGGGTGTTTAGAGAAATAGAAAATACATTACCGCACCACTACGACTATAAAAAGAAACCGTAACACTCACCAGAGCCTGTGTGACCTCGATCAAGCACCCCCAGGCTGTAAGCGTACTTTAATATTGGCCGATTTTACAAACGCTTTAATAAATATCGACCTGCGTAAATAAAAAAACACAGCTGTGAAACCTGTTAGGGCTGTATTTTAAAATATGCCTATTCTATCTGTCAGGACAAAGTGTTTATACATATATGTTTTGGTAGAGAAAGTCTGATGTTATTACTGGACCAGATTATTTGGCCTACATGCATGTCCAGACTGTTCTGACCTGCTCATGACTCTGGATCAAGGGCTACGTTTTGGCTGCGAGCCAAGTCTTTATCAGTCAGCACTGTGATGCACTTTGTGCTGAGACGTGAGTCGCATGAAACACAGCTGTAATTAATGATAAACAAAAATATCAATTGAAAGCATTCCAGTTGGACGAGCGTCTCACGGATACAATCTCTGGATTTGTTCAGGAGCTGCTTGAAATACTGTGAAAACAAAAGGCTTTACTGGATTTTCAGGTTCTCTGCATATTGCATATAGCCTCGACATTTACATGTAGTATGTTTAACAGATGCTCTGCGCTCCTTTGCTCTACAAAATATAAAGTTCTATTTTTGTAACTTTTATTACAATAGCAACTTAACTCTCCTTAAAGGGGTAGTCATTTTTTCATTTTGAGTGAACTATCCCTTTAAGCAGTTTTTAAGCTGCTAGAAAGGACAGTGTGCATAATGCATACAGCAGACCCAGAAGTCATTGTGAGTGTGTTATCTGGCCGTGGCAGGCTCATTAAACTTGACATAAATCATTGGAAATGGAGATGAGAGGTGCTGACAGCTCATATTCGTTAATCTATAAAGGCCAAGGGGCAGCTGATCTTTACGTCCTTTATCAACTGCACTCGTCCGGTGGGAGCGTCATAGGGTCATATGGAGAGACCCCCGAGTCACCTTGCTAGAACTTTAGAAAACACAATAATAGCAAAATCAATAGCTTCCAAGTCGTGCTGTTCGATAATATCATGAGTTGATAGTTTCAGTTATTAAAAGGTGAAGTTTCCCTCAGACCTCACCCCAGATATTAATCTGTGATTTGATTGTTTTGCTGAACTCATGAAGTTTATTTTTTTTCCCCCAGTGCTACTTCGGTTTGTGTAAATTTGATCGCTTTAAAGAAATGATCGCCTTTCAAAAAACGTAACCTTTGAAAACTGCCACCAAGGCAGTTTTTCCAGTTCTGTCAGAAATCAGTGCGAGACACGTTTGACTCATCTCACCTCCTAACAGACCATCGCTCTGGGCACTCACCTTGTCTAGTTTGGCCGTTCCCAAGGTGAAATGTCCTATGTAGACCATTAGCGTCATCTTATTTACATGCGGCTGGCAGGTTAAACGGCTGGGGATCGCAGAGAAATCACAGCAATGTTCAAATAAGCTGCAAGAATAAGAGCCCACGGTGAGATTTTGTTGACATGTCAATCAAAATGGCTGTATTTGGCTTTTTGTTGGCTCCTAAAATGTTTATTTCATGTTCTCACCACAGGTGATGTTTTGAGGAGTATGGTTCCTCAATAGACAGTCATCATTTCTGATGAACAGCCATACTGCTTGGAACATCACCTGTGGTGAAAACATGAAATAAAGATTTTTGCATTTTTAAAGCTGCGGTGTACCAACACTTCCTTCTTTTTATTGTTTACAATAGTTAATGTCCCTTATTGAGGTTTTTGTCGCTAGCCTGATATTGTTTGTATTGGTCTCATTACAAATTAACAGAAAACAAAGATATTTCACTTCTGAAATATACAGTTTTATAACTATGATATTGTTTTGAAATCAAATCTTTGCATAAGAATAAAAGAAAACGCTGACAAATATAATGCAGTAGGGGAAAAAACAGCTGATCCTAAAATAAAATAAACCATATCGATTGTCCAATTCTCTGTAACTATAATAGAATTAGCCATTTTTTTCTCTGTAACTGTAATAGAGCTCTCTTTCTAACTGTAATAGATTACAGTTCCATTTATTTTGCAAATAAATTATGCAACTCCATTACATGTAACTAGTTACTCCAAAACACTGAATAATATACGAGATTCATATTTTATTACAGTCATAAAACTTATCTTGGCACTCAAAGTCAGAAACTGGTGTTATGCAATAAATCTCGACTTCGTGCAATTTCCCAACGGGATAGTCATATTTCAGATTTGTTTGATAGCGATTGAAAATTAGGTTTGCCCTTGGTTTGTTGATTGGAGGTAAACATCCAACACTTAAAAAGGATGGAGACATCCTTTAACATTTGACAGTGATAAAATGGGATCAGGATGGTGCTTGAAACATCCATATTCTTTATGGAGTGATACACACCGTGATCGTCCATCAAGCCATCCAAATAGTTTCCTGCTGATTGCAATCAAATAACTCAATTATCTAATTAGTCATTGCATCATCCTTTTTACCTAATGGGAGCACATTAGATCTCTCTTTCTCTCTGCGTACAGCCCACAGGCAACATTCAGTCCTAATGAAAAAAATAACTTCATAGTTTTCCATGCCTTGCTCCTTCCATTATTTCATATCCATACAAAGTTTCCTTCATTTCAAATTAAATGTTGACTTTGTTTTGGTGCCCAGCCGAGGCAGATGTGGACTGTATAAAGACAGTGTGTGAAGGTGCTGTGACCGTTCAGCGACTTCCTTTCTCTGACAGGTTATGGGTTTTGGAATTCGCTGCCAATCCTATCACATTTCCCTCTCAGCGCTTCAAATATCTGGCACAGGAGACTGACTGAACTGTATTTCTCCACATCCCTCATTTGGTTGTGCTGACTAGTGTGCTGAAAATGCTGCCTATAAAATGCATGGGAAGCAACATGAATATCAATATTGGACACTAGCCTGTTCTCACTTTATGTGGACAGTTAAACAGAGTTTAACTACATTTTGCAGTAGGAATTCTGCTTTAAAAATAGTGGTTATTTGTTCAAACAAAAACTGCTAAATATCTGTAACTAAAATAAAGCTGAAATTAAATACATTAAAATAAACAATAGATTAAAGAATAATGAATCTATTTATGTGAAAATATAACATTTATTTTAATGGTACCTTGTGAACATTCTGTTGACAATAAGTAACTGCACCTACATGTCAACTAACTTTTATTAGAGTATAAGTAGACTGTCTCATTATTATCTGCTATTTTTTTATTGTGATGATCTACCAACAGACATTCTACTGACTACAGGTTACTTTTCAAGAACATGTCAACTTTTTCCAACCCTAACCCTACCAGTCTACTAATATTCTACTAAAATAGTTAGTTAGTCAGTTGTGTTTTTGTTGTTATTATTGTACCATCCTAATTAAGATAACTGTGAAAACTATGGTCTGATTAAATTATTAACTGACTTTAATAAAGATTTTCAAATGTTTTCACAGATATCAGACAATGTTAAAAAAGAAAGTATATGTTCACAGCTTTGAAACAGCCATCTTGTTGAAATCATGTTTAGCTGCTTGATTAGCATTGCTAGCTAGTTTCGAAATAGCTTGTGAAATAGGCCTACTAGACGACATGTAACAAATAACGCAAATAAAATGGTAAAACAAGCAATGCCAAAGTACCTAATACTTTTTCCACAAACTACCCAGACCGAGATGGTAGTTTATGTAGTGATACTGGACAGTTTTGGTTTGACTGTATTTTTGGCATCCTTACAGATGAGCCATTCAGTCTGTTTCCCCAGAAATGAGCTCCGTTGAGGGAGAGCTGCTGACTCTGCAGTCAGGAAGCACAGGTGACATGTGTCAGACTGTTCTGGCAGCCCAAGGCCTCGGCTACTCCCAGCTAAAAGAAGAGACGCTGTCTGCCAGATAGCAGTAATGATCTGAAACCTCTTCACCTATAGCTCTCATATCTCTCCAACATCATGACAAGGATCTTTTCAGCTCCAGACAGACAACCTTCAGAGAAAGGTCTGTGCTGAACCTTGCTTGACGGATACAGACCCCGTGTGCTGTCGGCTATCATACACAAGGCCAGAGTTCTGATTAATGTGTGTTCATAAAATAAATGACTCACTGCTGATGTGACTGAGGGCAATCAAAGTTTACATACATTAGCATCTGTAAAATGCTAATAAAATGGCATGTAACTGAAGCTCTGATCATGAGTCATCATCACTCTGGGCTAAGTAGCACAAAGTTTCTATGAGAAGACATAGTTCACCCAAGAACATATATTTTGTCACTTTTATTTTCATGTCATTCCATGCCTTTAGAAACCCCAAAAGAAATTCTGAAAAATATCCAGGCTGCTCATTTTCAAGTCAGTGGGAACAACTTTCATAACTTTCTAAAATTGAAATTTGGAATGAGCTATATAATTCTGCTGGGAAAATTTCTGCTGGCGAGTTTTTGATCAGTGATGTTTTTAGAAGCACGCATTTCCTTTCATCTACACTTCATCAGGTTCTGGAGTTGGATGTTGTCAAACTATAAATCCAGTGAAAAGAGACTGATTAAGAAAAGCAGAGAGAGAGAGAGAGAGAGAGAGAGTGTGTAAAGGGGGTGTAGAAAGCGAGCAAAAGGGAAAGGTGGATGTTGGTGTTGGCTGAGGACCTGCAGATGTTGGCAGGAATGGAGGAAGGTGGTGGAGGAGTGGAGAAGCGAGCCAAGCTTTGCATTTATCTCCAATAAAAGGCACATGTCCACATGTTTGGACAAGACAGGAGTCTGTCAGAGGTGGTACTGCAGTAGTAAGCTAATATAAAGTAGACAAACTATTTTTTGTAAACAAATTAAAATACGCATCAAACTAAAGTTTACTCTCATATGTGTTATATGTAAAGTGTATTAAGTTAAGCCAAAGTTAAAAGCTAAAATGTGTCTGTTGTGATGTTTTGGAGTTAATGGTTTAATGAAAGAAGTCTCTTTTGCTCACCAAGGCTGCATTTATTTGATCAAAATAAAGTAAAACAGTGATACTGCAAAAAAATGACAGCTTAGAAAATTAAAATGTAATTTATTATGACTGTTAAAAACATTTATCAGACAAGCAATGCTTTTATATGTTTAGAACAACATGGAATTAAATGAATTTTGGGACGGAGTAAGCCTTTGATATTATTGTGGAAACCATGGTAACATTTTTTTTTCTGAATTCTCTGATGGCTCAAAATAATATAATTTATTTAAAATGGTAATCTTCTGTAACAGCACATGG
>NC_056704.1:17217979-17224959 GCF_018831695.1 Puntigrus tetrazona
TTATATATAAAATAAATTTTTAACAGCCATTATTCCATGATCCTTCAGAAATCAGTCTAAAATGCAGATATATGCTGATCCTGAATGCATTTGTGTCAGGATTCTTTGATTTGAAATTCATTAGAACAGCATTTATGTGAATTCAAAATCTTTTGTATCATTATTAGTCATTTTTTATAGTTAAATTGAGTGAAACAATCTTTCAGTGCAGTAGGAAATACAAAATTCACTAATATTTATGCTATAATGAGAATAAGCCTTAATATTCTTTTGCAGTAGTGTTGCTTCAAGCTAATTCATTTGAAGTTCTACTGGAATATTTGACTGGAAAAAAAGCCAAGAAATACTAATTAAAACTCCTTTTTGCAGTGTACTATTGACTTTGGCTTCTGTTAATTGATTCATCATGTTTTGTTTGTTACAGGTCCACAAATACTTTAAAATACAATCTTTTAAATTGATTATGGTGCTACGATTAAAAACAAAAAACAACAGTGATTTTTATCATTTGAATAATTATATCTATGAAATAACTAAGTACAATCAGCGGTACTTAAAGGCAAAATATGAAATGCAGAATGAAAGCAGTTTTTGTCATCGCAGAAGCCTGGAGAATCAATGATCTTGAGGGTCTCAAGCCTGTTATTCGAATGACAGCAGGTCGGGGTGGGATTCTTCGTTCTCCAGGCTGACGGTCCGGTAATCCGCCGTGCCATTCCCCAACAATTCCCCCTCAGTGACGCTGATGCGGCAGCCCCCTTTCCCTGGACACGGGGTGGAAGCCATTCTAGTTTCCGAGCTGGCCAGTTTCTTTGGGTCCAGATTGTCTTTGTGAATGAGATCTGGAACAGAGAGCAGCAGCTGTGACTGATCGACTTCCTCTGAATCTTTCTCATCCGTCACCACAGCTGTGGGCTCGTTTTTTAGTTCTGAACCAGGCGTCTTCTCCATCTGGCTGTCGACACGGTCGCCGGGTCCTGAAGGTTTCTCAGGGCCGGACTCTTCAGGCTGAAGCTCAGCTTTATCTTTGGAGATCTTGTCAGGTGAGGAGACGAAGGAGGATTCTGGGGAGGCTACCACGGGGTCAGAAGATATCATCATGTCCTGGGTGGTCTTCAGGGCCCGTGGGAGACGCTTTTTGCCGGTGGGAGGTGGGGGATCCAGCCGAGGGAAGGAATCCAAGGAGATGTGACTTTGAGAGAGAGAGAGAAAAGAAAAGACACAATGTAATCATACAAGATATAATGACCACAAAAGATCAGAGCAAATATGTGGCCTGAATTTCTTTATTCTCCAAAATAATCCTTCTAAAAAGTAAAGATTAACTCCAACTCCTTCTGATATTTCCCCTCTGTAATACAAAAATCACACTTCATTTGAATAAATCTTATTAAAGATACATTTTAAAGCTCAGACTGGGAGTAAGGGAGAAGGGGCAAAAGTAAACCGTAGAACAGGTTTTCTATTGAATTCAGAGGATCATTTTTAGACAGGATAAAAAGATGAAAAAACAGCTGGACAACTCATTAGCTTTGCCATATTTCCAAAGGAGGAAAGTTAATGTGAATATTTTTGAACTTTGGATTGTGAAAGTTGTAGTTTACTTAAAATACTTGTGAGACATTATTATGAAAAACAAATGTTTTATGAAAAAAACAAAAAAACCCAACAACAATAAACTAAAACAAACAAAAAAAAAAGTATAAATGTATTTATTAATTTATTTTACATTCAGCAAAAATGCATTGAACGCAAGCAATTCGGTGACAGACTTACATGGAGTAACATTTTTTTAATTGGACAATAACAAGAACTTTTTATTGACCAGATTGACTTCTTAAGGATCATGTGGCATTGAAGACTGATATAATGACTGTAAAATTTACTTACCATTAAAAGGAATAAAGATAGTAGGAAAAGAAGTATTAAAAGTATAAGAAGTTATTTTGACTATATTTTGGTGAGAAAGAGAGTTTTCGTTCAAAATCCCAAGCTACTGAACTACAGAACTGTAAAACATATACATTAATATAACACTGAAAAAAGGTCAGTGGACAATAATAGCAGATGCAATGATGTCATTGTCCTCTCCAGTCACATGAGATGCTCACCGTCATCGAGTGACATTCCTCTAGTGAACTTTCTATAAATATCCCAGGACCACGACACAATTCCCTCAATAATGGCACATATCTGGGCAATAATAGCCTTACTAGAAATGATAAGAAGTTGGTTTCTGGTAAATGCATCATTTCATGTATCATTTTATGACAGTGGACTTTGCGCTTTTTCTGCTGAAGATAAAAATGCTGCTGAAAGCCATAAAGTCTAATAACATATCTCATCAGGCCCCTGAATTTTAAGAGTTCTTGCACAAATTGTGAAGTCCACTACTTAACATTTGTCTTTGTAGCACTAACTCAAAGCAGAAATGTCTGTCAATCACCGTCTTAACAAGCTTTATAATTTTAAACTTACTATAAATGCATTATTCCAATAAAATTTATGAGCAGGTACAATAAAAAAAGCTGTAAGGAACGTGTATACTAAATGTTACACAACAAGAAAGAATCCAGCCAATTAAGCCAAAGCCTCGACACAAGCCAAAGTTTGCCTGATGCAACACATGCACATGGACTCGCACAAACAGACACATGTACATTCGCTTGAAGGCTGCTGATAATGATGGCAGATGCCCCCCCCCCCTCCTCAAAGAGATGTCAGTCAAATCTCTGCTAGAAAGAACGGAGTTCACATAACAACAGAACGCATTTGTCCTGTTTTCACATTCAATGCTGAAAGAGATGAGAAATAGAGAAATGGTACAGGCCATCTACAACGATAAAATATCGTCTAGAAGGGCTGAATGAACTAATCAACAAGCATTGGGATGTATCTCGGATTAATTACATTTTTGTTTTTAAAATAAAGCCTCTAATGCTCAGCAAGTCAGCATTTGTTTGATCAAAAATACAATAAAAACGGTAATAATGTAAAACATTACAATTTTCTATACTATTCTACAAAAGATTATAACTAAGAAATAACATTATTTCAAATCTAAACCAAAATATTGAATTATAAAATTTATATTTATATTAAAATAATAATTTTATAATTTTTTCTGTGATGGCAAAACTGAATTTTAAGCAGCACACAATCCTTCAGATCTAATATGCTGATTTGGTGCTCAAGAAACATTTATTATTATTATCAATACTGAAAACTGTGCTGCTTAACAGTTTTGTGGAAACAGTGATACTTAAGGTATTCTTTGATCAATAATTTGAAATAGAAATCTTGTAAGGACACATAACGCAACATCAATTGATCAATTTATGCATGCTTGCTGAATAAAAGTATTAATTTCTTTAACCAAAAAACACTCCACACTTCCCGAAAGATCATTTAAGGAGCCATTACAGAAATAATAATATTTGATATATTTTTTTAATAGGATGAAATGCATTCATTCAGCATTTGTGAGTGAAGGCGTACTGGAACCAGATCAAAAAATCTCCCCACGTTTAGAGGAATATTGTGTTGACTTCCTTGTTTATTTGACATTTATTAGACGGGACAGTGAAGAGGGGGTATCGAATTGGGACATGACGCAGTCCAGCCCTGAATCTGTCTCTGTAGAGGCACTATGGGCCTTAAATGTCAAGAGCAAGTACCATGGCTGACAACTTCCTAGCAATTTTATTCCAAGCGTGAAGTCAATTGAATATAATGACCGTATTGAGGTCATTGGTTTTTTGCAGCAGCGAGGGTGAAATCTTTACCTGTTTCTTGCTGTAGTGTGGCCCATCTCAGCCAGGCTGGACCACACTGGCTCCACGTTCTTGTTCACCTCTGTGACTCCGATGTCTCCGAGGCTGCTGGGATCTTTTCGTCGAAGCAGGTCGTTTACCTTGGCTCCCATGGCTTTGCCCAAGTTGAAAGCGTTCTGAAAGCGTTGGCTGCCTCCCGTCTTTGATCCCGCAGATGTGTCTGTGGAGGTGCTGCTGCCCGCCTGTCGAAAGCTCAGCTTCGGCTGTTCTGCAGCGTTGCAGTTCTCAAACATGCTTTGGTCCACTAAGGAACAAAAAAATAAAAGGTTTTCAGACAAAGGGAGGCACTGGGGAACCTTTAATGAAAACATTCATGCCACATTAACATTTAAAGGTGAGCTGAGATTAAAGGCATGACTGTTTAAAATGGAAGAGTTTTCAATTTGTTCAACATAAACTCAATATTGTTGTTTTCTAAGATCTTTAAGAATAAATGTAGGGATGCATTATCATGTTTTGGCTGATAACTGAGAGCTCTTTTACATAAATTGGTAACACTTTACAACAAAGGTACCATTTGTGAACATTAGTTAAACTAACAGTAAAAAATAATTCTAAAGCATTCACTAGGCTTAGTTAATGCTGATTCTGACATTTATTAGTTACTAAAATGAAAAGTATTTATTAATAGACCTAATTGTGAATGTGAACAAATACTTATTGCTCATTTTAGTTAATGTTAGTTAATTAGATACAGTAAACAAATTGAACCTCATTGTAAAGTGTAAACAATAAATTCATAATAATATCATAATCATTATAAATAATACAAATGGGTTTAAGGATCGCAACCTTCTAAACTGGATTCTCATGTTGATAAATATATCTCAAATCATAGTCAAAATTTTATGCATCAAAGGTTGAACAATGGACAAGTTCATGCAGAAAGAAAAAACACACAGGGACATCAACATTGGCAGAAAATAGCCATTCAAATAAAATAATAATTAAAAAAAAACAGCATTTGGCAGGTCAGGAGAAGTCGTTTCTTACCTCAGAACCATTATTTCATGGTTGGCATTTGAGTAACAAAGAGAGCATAATTTATTGTTTGCAGCTGACAAAACAGTATATTAATGCTCATACATGCAACTCGAATAGTATTTATAGGCCAATGGACATCACAATGTTAAAAAAAAAAAACAAAACACAAAGTTTTTACCTTTTAAAAGAGTGACTGAAGAGAGGGAGACTGACAAAGATGGAAAGATTTGCAATTTGCCAACAAAAGCAACCCTGACACGGTGCTCTATTTCAACTTCAGCTTCAATTTAGGCCATTCAAAACTGTTTACAATAAAAGCTGTATATTACTCTGGCTCTAATCAAATGTGATTTTACGAAACTCTTGAAGGCATTTGATGTGGCATAGTTATTTCCAGCTTGTTAAACTCAAATAGTTTCAACACTTACTCACGGAAGAGTAAGAATTCTCATTAGCTTGTGACAGTCTCTCAGTGACGACAAACACGGGCCACATACGAGACTAGAGAGGATTTTCCACACAAATATTTGACAAAGCGAAGTTATTTTGATGCCGACAATGTCTTGGCTCTGCAGGCAAAGACAAACAGATGAATGAGGGGAAATTTATGTGCCAAAAACAGCATGTCGTTGTCATGGCAATCAGGGAAAAAAAAAAAATGACAACAAAAAACCCACAACTTACCATTTGCGACGGGTTTGCTTTTCTTTTCTAGACGCGCCGCTGAGTAACGAGACCAGCTTAAATCATTCACAGAATTGATCTTCAATGTGCGTCATAACACTGAATTAATTTTGCTATGAAGCTTAAACTAGCACAGCATGCTGCTATAATGAGTACTAGAGAGAAATGAGAAGGAGAAAAGATGGTACTCGTCTGTGATTTCAGGTGATTGTATCATTGCACATATTTATCTGTGCTAATAACTGAAATAATTGATGCCCAAGCTGCTAAACACTTCACTGGCTGATGATACAATACACAGAGCGGTTCTACTATGTTTGAGTAGTACCGGCCTCAGACGGGCCACCCACGGCCCACCTACATTTCTCTCACTGACCGTCTGATGCATATCACACACAAGCAAAAACATTTGTGTGCATGTACAAAACTACCAAATAATGCTACACATTTGCTGCAATCATTGCTGTTAACAGAATACATGCCATCAACTAACTGCACGATTTTTATTGTACATTTCTGACGTATGGACATGACCTTGCTTCTCCTAAATATAACTTTTATTTTTAATTGTATTGTGTGAAACGCTATACAAATAAACTTGTATGTGTGAAACACCACGACTCCATAGGGACAAATTCTTTAGAAATTCTGACAGACCTTCAGTCCAACTAGTAAAACTACTTAACTGGGCTTCATTCCAACCTAGTCTAATAGTTACTCAAAATTCACTGGCCAATGGTGTAACTGTAAAGTATAAAGTATTTTTCATCAGCCTATTATTCTAGTATTATCATCTATTTTTTTCTGTTCCAAAAACTAACTAAAATCAAAGCATGGGTTGGTTGAGTTATATGTTATTCAGCCTTCGGTAGCTTTCACTCAAGAACACATAAAAAATGCTTCATCACTTGCATAGTTTTGTGAGACTAGATTTTGAGTGAGAATGAGAGAGAAGGATGTATAGCAAATCATCAGATTCCAATTTTGAGTGTGATGCAGTGATCATTGATTCTTCTCCACAGGGCTGGACATTATCGTGTGGCTCGAGGCTGCAGTTTAAAATACCTCACTGAGACTCCGCCACAGTAGCAAATGCTAGGAGGGCATCTGACACGCTGCTATTCTGGGCTGGTTTATGAGCTCCTGATGTGTCCCAGCAGGAAACCTCTGGACCAAACACTGTCCAGCACACACACACACACGCACACACACACACACACAGAGACATGCACGCACGCACGCGCCACATGGGTTGACGCTCTTTTCTGAGAATTAATTTCCATGACATTTCCAGCTGTTTGAGTTTAGTGCATGAAGACATTAAAAAATCTTCTACAGCCTACACTTTTTTTTTTTACAGCCACAATTTTTTACTGATTAAATATTTTAGTGTTCAGTATCTGTCACATTTTAGAAATTCCAATTATTCAAGAAATTATAACCGCATGCACCTACAATTATTATAACAAACTTATTATA
>NC_056704.1:17225059-17231350 GCF_018831695.1 Puntigrus tetrazona
GGACATTATTATAATAAAATGATTCATAGTTTTACAAAGTCTTAGAAAAGACATTCCATTTCAGAAAGAAAATACATATCTATCTTTTGATGTAGAAATAATTGTAAATGTATATATATATATGAAGACATATTTCTAGGTTTTCCATTAACTGATGATAAAATCCTGTTATGCTTTTAAGATTTGTCCACTTTAGACATTCTACTAACTACAAGCAACTATGCAAATACAACTAATTCTCATTCATTAGCAAATACATGTACAAACTCCGAGTTAATAACTGTAAGGTTATGTTTAGGGTTAGCAGAATAAGTTGACATATACTTGCAAGGAAGTTAAAAAGTCTTAGAAGATATTAAGCAGACGGTCTACTAATACTCTAATGACTGCTAGTTAGAATGTCTGAAGTAGACTAATCGAAATAAAGACTTGCGTTCTCTTATGACTCGCTACATTTTGGTGTGATTATATTTCGATGCACTACATCATTTAACACAGAATGAAAAATAAACTGACGAAAAAAAGCNGCTAGTTAGAATGTCTGAAGTAGACTAATCGAAATAAAGACTTGCGTTCTCTTATGACTCGCTTTTGGTGTGATTATATTTCGATGCACTACATCATTTAACACAAAAGCCTACCATCTCTACACGGACAAATCGAAGAATAACAATGAATAAATAAAGCAATTTAACCCATTATCTCCAAGCTGGCTGACCTCAATGTTCAGGTCAGCAGAAGATGGGTCAACCATCAATATTTCATTTGAACCCCCTTTCTAGCATGAATATTTAATCAAGGGCAGGGGGATGGGAAAAAGAGTTAGCCCTGGATAACACATGATGAGAGGGTCAAGGTGGATGAACTCGAGAATGCACTTGCACCAACTGACTCCCTGTTATAAACTCAATCATTAACACAAATGAGGTGGAGCACCGTAGTGGCACAGCAACCCAGAATAATAGCATCAATCTAAGGACTCTTAAATGAAAAGGGCAAAAAACCTTACAAGTAAACTGCACTGTTAGGGCTATCCATTAGCTTTATCTCTATTGAACAGCACTGCTGGCTGACTAGTCTCCTTGGGTACTGTAGATATACTGAAGCACATAAAAGGATTGAAAGGAAATAAATGAATAAATATCCCCTAAAGATCAACAAAAACACCACCACCCAAGATGGCATGGAAACTTTTCTGGTCAATATCTATTTGTATGTTAAGCGGCATGCTGAAACCTACAACAGCACTTTAAAATGCATTGGCAAAAAAATTGATTTTTGAAATATGATAAATAAAAAAAAAAAAAAAAAAAAAAAATGTCAGAACAGTCTTACAATTAAGGTGAGACCAAACAGCAGCACTGAACACATCAAAAATAGATGTGGAGCTGTTATTATGGCAATGTTCTGCCACTGAAATGTAAAAATAACAGTGAACGTAACGGGGGGACAATACCCCCGTTTTCATTCGCCTTCAAATCTTCAGATCAATAATTAATCAAAGGTTCCGACACGTCATGTCAAGCAGCAACATGCATGCAGTGCAACAATCTGCAAGTTTAGCACTGATGAAATAAAGGGATATGGAGCAAGTACACTGTGATGCCAGATAATGACAGCTTTTATACTTGATCGACGATCACGTGTCTTTGAAGAAATCATTAAAGTCTGATTGGACTAACAGCGCGTAACGGCACATATTATGAAATATAGTCAATTAATTAAATTTTTTTAAAGGCAGTTTTTAATTTCATGGTGTGTCACCCTTGTGGGGCATAAATGAGTTCAAATCAATTCAATTGTATTGGAGTTCATTTTTTAACATGAAGGATTTTTCTTCCAGCCAAGTGCAGAGACCATGCCCTGGACCTCCTTGGGCATCCGTGTAGGTCATAATTTTGTAATTCTAAAAGGAAATGGAGTAAATATGGTGGCCCAGTAGTGCACAACACAACACACAAGACTAAGTTTGTTGTTTTGTGGTCATTTCGCTTTGTTAAAATTTGTTATTGTGTTGCAGCTTGTTTCTGTTGTGTTGCGCAAATTTCATTGTCTAATTTCATTGCCATGTTTTGGTTTTGTTGTGACTTACTTCCATTGTGTTGCATAAAGTTGCCAACTGTATTAAACAGGACGTGCGGTATTTTGTGCTTAATTTATAACTCCCTTGTCCCGTTTCCTGACTACTAACCACTGACTGATACAGCAGCAGTAATGCTGAATGCTGATCACTTGAGAAAGGTACCACCCTCACACANTTAAAAAAAAAAAAAAAAAAAAAAAAAAGGTTTATGGTCTCTGCAATTGTTGGAGCTGAACACTTTGAGTCAAAGTACCTTGGCAACTTCAGAAGAATGAATGTTCTCAAAAGCCTCCAGAGCGAGCAGGTGGGCCCGGGCATGAGCCTCTAATTCAGAGGCACCCGAGTTTCCAACAGCTTCTCTCAGAAGCAGCAGCTGTACTAAAATGAGATGTGATATTGTTATGCAATTTCAATTACGCCGCAGGGAGAAGGATCAATCCGACAGCAGCTCGTTTCCCTGAGCGAGTAAAGATGAGACGGGGACGCTCCAGAACATCCTCTAAATTACACAGCGATTCAGATGGCGTTCTCTGCACTTGCTCGTTTTGTGAGCGCTACACGTTTTAGTGGTTATTTCTATTTTTTGAAGCAGCTGTGTGTGCATATGGTGTCTGAAGTGGTTCAATTCGCATGCCGGCAATTCTTGGAATCGCAGAACGACTGAACCACAGTTTAACTAGGAAAGTCAATCAGATGTATTCATGATGGATGGATGCGTGTGTAACTCAACCAGTGTGCACTTGCTACTAAAGTAAAGGCAGTTCATATAGGCAATTTGAAAAACTAGCTCATAAAACTCCTTGACCTGCTAATTCAACTCGATGCGCGTCACCAAATATTCACCGAGAATGACACTGAATGAACACAGTCACGCTGTGTCACCGCAAAGCTCTTAAAAATGACACAACTCATTTAAAATGGCTTTGAAATGAGTCATATACTTCGAAAACAGCCTTTGGTGTCATGAATAATAAACCATGAATTGTCCCTTTGTAGGTTACTGCAGGTTTTCAGTGGAATAATTATTGAATTTTTATTTTTTTCAAAAACTAACAGTGGCCAGTATTCAAGGACAAGATCAATGATGATGATTTTTTAATAATTAGCCGTGCTTCCTCAGGCATAAATATCATATAAAAGCAACTCTCTGCTAAATTGAGTGTTTTGATTGGATTCCATGCCATTGCTGCGCAGTTGCTAGGGCGGTTCTATGCTAATTGCTTTTTTCAATTAAAAGAGCCCACTTTTATTGCTCCAAAAATTATTTTACACAACAGCAGCAGTGATGCATGTGCCTTAGCAAACACCACTAATACAAATATACCGTGTCCTTGAAGGAGGAGAAATAAATGAAAATACAGTTTTGTTTTGTTTTTGGTTTTTTTGTTCAGACGATGACACGTTTTCCTGTGGAGGATTTAGACCACAGCTCACAGCTCACAGCTGGGTCTTGGCCTCCAGACCTGCTGTGAACCAACACGACTGATCATGAGCCCTCATTACAGACACAGTGAAGAATCTGTGGGAAGAGCGTTACAAGACTGAAGGAGATTTAAAGACGGTAAATTCTGTTTTCTTGGTGGAAAGAAAAGAAAAAAAGATATCAGTGCATAAATTAATGAAAATACAGACGTTTAAGACTAAACCAACAACAGAAAGCGCTTTCGATGTCCTTAATGTGTGGGACGAACCGCTTACCACTCTATTATTACCAGTCTAATTGTGTGCACTTGTCTGCCTCTAAATGACACTGGGCACACAGAGAGAAACAGAGAGAGCGAGAGGGAAAAACTGCAAAATATAAACAGAGAAGTTAAAGAGTCAGCAGTTTATCAGAGAGATACAGGTAAGACACCGAAATATCACTTTTTAGAAGCACAGAAAAACTAAACGCAGAAAAGCTAAATGTGTACAAAAGTTAATATGTGAAGCAGTCAGACACGACAAGCTTTTCTGAATATGAAAATAATGAATAAAGGATGTGGGTTGTGAAAACTCTGACACTCTAATTGGGGTTCCTGTTGGTAAAGATCTGACCGGTTTAGACGCCTCGTTACCCTTAGGGTATAATTAGCTTAGCGTCCTCAGTCCACAGTCATTCAATTAAGAGTCTGTTCTGTCGTGCATGCTAAAACAGATGTAGCTGGGTAATTGTCTTCATTCTGAGCATTTCTGAGATGAAAGGTGATCTAACTGGCTGAGCAAATCAGAGCAAACATGTCCAATACCGCCCAGAAGCAAACCCGCAACTGTACAACTGATGTCATAGATACAATTTCACAGGTTGATATATAAAATTTGTTCTACGTTTCACATGTATCTCTTGCAGTTAAAAAACAATTACTTGTTTGAGAATAACCAGCACTCGCTTGTAGACTCTAAAAGAGCGTTAACACATACAGCGGTTTCTGACGTCAAAGCCAATAGCGGGAGTTAATAAAAAGTGGGAGCGTCCAGGGATGTATTATTATATTATGCAAATGAGTTATGTGGCAGCTACCAANTTTTTTTTTTTTTTTTTTTTTTAAATCAGTTGCTGTCGACATGCAAGAATGTAAAATATTATAACTTTACAATAATGTTCAATTAGTTCAAAACAATTAAAAAATAAACTATTTAAATATATATAGTAAACATACTAATATAATTTATAATTACATTTCAATGTTAAACTATTTAAATACAACAAAACATTACTATATTTGTAAATAATTGTTATTTTTATTCAATATTCATAATTTATGTGTTTAATTATATACAGTATAAACAAAATATCTAATGGTATATAAGATATACTGTACTTATAGTGTATATACCACTACACTATAAGTTTAATCTATCCATCCAGCCATACATACGATTTGTATGATTTATTTTTACTAAATAATTTGAAAATGAAATGAAAATAATTCTGTCAATTCATGACACTTAATTAATGTTAACAAACTGAACTTGTAAAGTGTTACNGTGTGTGTGTGTGTGTGTGTGTGTGTGTGTGGAGTGCTTGGAAGTAGGGATGGTCATTATGACCAAGAATATATCCACTTGGCGACCTCCATTGCTGAGTGTGTGAACGTTCAAGTAGAGATACAAGATTCTGGCATCTGATGAGTGTCCCTAAACTTTAAAATGAAGACAAGAGCATTTACTATGCCTTGGGACTCTTTGATTTTCAATATATGACATAAAATGTGACAAACGATACGGCCATCGTTAATGTCACCTTGGTCTCCCGGTCTCTCCATCTGTAGTACAAACAGCAGTAGATGTTTTGACAATATTGACATTGATTGACTTGAACCTTCTAAGCAAAGCATCAAGCAGTGCGCAAAAATCACATTAAACAGCAATTTCGTCCTCCAAGCAGTCAGAGGGGCCATGTTTGTTGAGCACATTGAGCAGACGAAGAGTGCTCTCGTCTTGCTGTCCCCAGCTTTCATCACTCTCATCTGTGTTGGACTCGTACTCTGATGCGATACCTGACTCACGGAATTTTAGCAGCTCGAGGCTACCCAGAAGCTCGTCCCGTGATGAAGGCGAGATGCCTTGGGATGGCGTGTCAGGACTTTCCTCCTGTTGGGGTGGTCCCGGAAGAAAGCGGAAACACTCAAACTTGATCAAGCACTGGTCCCTACCTATAGGACTGCCCAGAGGCAGGGATAGCTGTGTCCCATCATTGAGTGGAGGAAGAATGGCGTCCTCTGGTCTGGGGGTGGTGGGGTCACATAGGACTGGGGGCACATTGGCACGGAAGGTGATTTCCAGGAGACTGTCTTGGGATCCCACTATTAAGAGGAAAGAAGAGATTGGGGCTTTTTTAGACTTAATTTTAAGAGCATCTTAAAGTAAAGGACTCTAAATAACTCATAGTTACTCACTATTCTCGTAGTGTCGCAAAACTGAAGTTGTCAAATGTAATTACTAATGTGTGTTTATTAATGTTACAATTCTCAATCTGGGATCATTTCAGTGGTATTGATGTATATGGAGGGTCAGATTTTTGTCAAAAATATCTTAATTTGTGTTCCGAAGGTGAAACAAGGTTTTAGGGGTTTGGAATGACATGAGGATGAGTAATTAATTTCCATTTTAGGGTGAACTAACCCTTTAAATTATCTTTGAGTTTTTTTTTTTTCAAATTTAGTTTGCAATTAATTAGATTTAATCATAGTACCCTTTAAAATGATATAAAATGCAATATATATATA
>NC_056704.1:17231450-17235034 GCF_018831695.1 Puntigrus tetrazona
ATAATTTGCACTTTATAGTATAATAATGAAGTAAAAGCTGTTTCTTATTTAATTTGTGAATTATATTAATTATGCTTTCTTCCTCTCACCTGGGTTGACCTGTGTCTTCACAACTCCAACCAGGAGAAGGACAATGAGACATTGTCTCGTTCGGAACATTATTATTTCACGAATGATTAATTCCTGTAAATAAAAACATCAAAGTAGTTTAACAAGTGATCTGTAAAATTACATATTTTCTTCTCGTACAGAATTAAATCACATTCAATATCAAAACAACACAAATTGAGAACTAGGAATATTTAGTCAATATTGGACAAATATGAATTTAAATCATTTTAATGTTTATTATGATTATTAAAAGTGACGATAACAAAGATTGTAATTTAATGATATCATGCA
This sequence comes from Puntigrus tetrazona, assembly GCF_018831695.1. Lineage (NCBI taxonomy): Eukaryota > Metazoa > Chordata > Actinopteri > Cypriniformes > Cyprinidae > Puntigrus > Puntigrus tetrazona. Next base: position 17,231,853 of record NC_056704.1, read on the forward strand.
CACAATGATATTGCGCGACACTAAACTTTATTTGCATTACAACGGACACATTCATAATGCTTCAAAGAAAAAAGAGGGTGAAAAAAGCTTGAACCCAAAAGACGAGGAACAAAGTGGCTCTTGTAGGTGCATTTGCCCTCAGGTCAGTAAGTTTTCTCTGTATACAATGTCCACTATGTGACTGGTGTTTATTTATATTGCATATGGCTCCAGTCAACTGCCTGTGGGAGAGCAGTACTGTATGTACAGTTACCAAGAGAATCCCACTCTAATAAAGTCATGAACAACACGCGATCAGCTTTTTGTTTCCGGTACAAGCAGCTATACGTTTTACGAAAAACAGAATTTAAAAGTACAACTGATTTAAAAGTTTACATTTACCTACGAACATTAACAGAAACATATTATGCAAATCTTGGATAAAATTGGATAGAATTATTGGTATTATAGAAACAGAATTTCAAGCATAGACTCAGCATAGAATCGTTCATGACTGATTTGTTGGGCATACGCAACAAACCCTCAATCGCGTCTAAAGAGCCAACTGAAACATCCTACAAAACACAAGCGACGCTTACCTCTCGCTTCAGTCATAAACTCAAAGATTGCTGCCTTTAAAGTATTAACCTCTGAGCAAAACACTATCCTCCTCGTCTTCACGGTCCATCCTGAGGGAAAATGAGAGGCTGGGGCAAGTGACCCTCTTACAGAAGCAGAAATAAACAGAGAAAAAAAAAAAAAAAAAAAGATACAGTCAGCGCCGTTCTGGGGAAAGTCCAAATAGCCCAGATTTCAACCTGAGAAACAGAAGGTTTTAATTATACAGTGCAGGATCCTTTCACTCAATAGTTCACTGTTTTTCACAGTAAAACTAAAATATATCTACACACATAATAATACGTAATGTGTGTGTGTGTATTGTATGCAATATATACTGACAATTAAATATTAGCTCTATAAATTAGACCTACAAAATAATTATTCCCAAACAAAAACCTGTTTCACGTGCATCGAAAATGAATAATCTGTCCTACATCCAAGGCAATTAGCATGTGCACAGGTATTATTTAACCATAGTTTAATCATGGTATTAGTGGTTAATACAAACGCTAATCAATACGCCAAAAGAACACCCTTACTACTTTTACTAAAATAAACCATGGGTTTTTTCATAAGGGCTGTTTGACAGTTTAACCCCCGAGCCTATTTCAACTGAGTTATAATGAAAGCTAATTGCATTACTGTATTACTGTAAAAGTCTTACTGTATAATGATAGAGAGAGAGAGATGGACTGAACGGATGAGATTACCTGCATCTGATACGGCATTCATTCTTCAGCTGAGCTCAGTGTCATATTCACAATAAATCATTAGTTGATAATGAAATCTTTGTAGTGCCATTCTTTACCGTTTCCTCTGATAAAGGCGATTTCCAATGACAGTGCTGCTTAGTGCATTTGCCTCCCTATTTGTAACTCTGTTTTAGTCTCTTTCAATATAAAGGTCTTTACTGCTGGCTTGCTCATAAAAACCACAACAAAAACATCAACAACAACGAAAAAACAAGCATTCATTCATGGCTTGAAATGGTGGAAAATTTTAACTATTACGAACACACGTTTTTAACTACTATTAAATAGTTTTATTACATATAAAATTCTTATATTATAAACAACAACAGTAAATGAGGAGGTAACATTTCTTGGCAAAAGTCAGTGCTCTGATATAAAGTTATGCAAAATTTTACTTTAAACTTGGGCCTCTTCAAAAGATACCTTGCTCTGGAACAAATAATAGATTAATGAGACTAAAGAATGTCCCATTAGATGTAGGCTACCCGGAATAAAATTATACAGACATCAGAGCCAGCAGCAAACTGCAGAAGAACTGGCCGAGGTAAGCCCTGGAGCTCACATCTCCAAAAACATTGAAACAATTCTTCAAGTAGACATCTTTATTAACAAACCACACATTTTAAGCCTAAGCAACTACAACCCCGAATTCCAGAAATGTTGAGATGTTTTTCAAATTCGAATGAAATGAAAACTTAAAGAATTTTAAACCTCATGAGGTTTTTATTATTCACAATACCCCATAGATAACATTACAAACGTTTAAACTGAGAAATGTAATTTTTCACAAAATGACCTAACTTCAAATTTGATGCCTGCTACAGGTCTCAAAATACTTGGGACGGGGACGTGTTTACCATGGTGTAGCATCTCCTCTTCTTTTTAAAACAGTTTGAAGACGTCTGGGATTTAGGAGTTTTGGTGTTGGAATTTGGTCCCATTCTTGCCTTGTATACAAAAAAACTTGATGATATAACAGAAACTATTCACTCTCTTTTTTCTAGTACTTTAGATACAGTTGCTCCTTTATGCTTAAGAAAGATGAAAGAAAATAATCTGACTCCGTGGTATAATGAAAACACACGCACCCTAAAGAGAGCAGCCCGGAAAATGGAGCACAGGTAAAAACAAACAAGTATGTCGTATTGCCTGGCGGGAGAGTGTCCTATCATACAGAAAAGCATTAAAAATTGCTAGATCTGATTATTTTTCATCTCTTTTAGAAGAAAACAATCACAACCCTGGTATTTATTCAATACAGTGACTAAAATAATGAAAAATAAAGTGTCAAAAGGTGTTATCAAAAGTACAGCATTAATGATTTCATGAACTACTTTTCTTCCAAGATTGATACCATCAGAGATAAAATTGTAACTATGCAGCCGTCAACTATAGATCCCCTGAGGAAAAATTACACTCTTTCTCTATTATAGAAGAGGAAGAATTGTAACTTGTTAAATCATCTAAACCAGCAACATGTACGTTAGACCCTATTCCATCTAAAGTATTAAAAGATTTTCTCCCAGAAGTCAAAGATCCCATTTTGACCATTATTAATTCATCATTGTCATAAGGATGTTCCCAAAACCTTCAAACTGGCTGTAGTTCAAACATCCCAAAGACCAATCTGTAATCTTTTCTGTCAAAGATGCTAGAAAAGGGTAGTATCTTCATAGCTGTATTCATTTTTAGAGAAAATGGTGNTCCCAAAACCTTCAAACTGGCTGTAGTTCAAACATCCCAAAGACCAATCTGTAATCTTTTCTGCCAAAGATGCTAGAAAAGGGTAGTATCTTCATAGCTGTATTCATTTTTAGAGAAAATGGTATC
>NC_056704.1:17235044-17241229 GCF_018831695.1 Puntigrus tetrazona
TATTAGTGCTATTAGATCTTAGCGCAGCATTCGATACTATCGATCACAACATTCTCTTGAAGACAATAGAAAACTATGTTGGCATTAGTGAAAGCGCCTTAGCATGGTTCAAATCATATCTATCTGACCCTCTATCAGGTTGTAGCACTAAATGAGGAGGTATCATATCACTGCTAAGCTGATGATACTCAGCTGTATATTTCATCGACGCTTGGTTATACACACCAAATTGACCATCTAACAAAATGGAGGGGAGCATATGTTCATCTAAAACCTTTTTACCTTTCATCATTCATTCTGCTCATAACGTATGCAGTTATGCACCCACATGCCATCAGATTTGCTGGCTTTTGAACTGAACGCTGAAAAGGTCCATCTCCTCTTTATCCCGGAGGACACGGTGTCCGTGATTTTTTTAACAGGAATGTCAAATTTGGACTCGTTTGACCGTAGAACACTTTGAAACATTGACCAGATCCTGACGTCAGTTAACTAGATGCTTTAGCACCTAAATAAAAAACAACAAAAAAAAAAACATCTCAACATTTCTGGAATTCAGGATGTATGTTCTCACCAAAAAAAAAAAAATTAAAACAAAATTCACTGGATTTGTGCACCCACCATGGAGTGAGTGATACGAAAGAAAACAGGGTTCTTTCAGCACTCGAATGTTGCACCTATGGAAAAGGCCAATCAGATTCCAGAACCAGAAAGAACTGATAGATAGATCTAAAAGACAACAATATCTTAAATGACTTTCATTTATTGAGTTTCATTTATTACAAAGGGTAAAATGAACTAAGATCCACCAACACTAATTTATTTAAAGAAAAACAAATGCTACAACACAGCAGCCTTTAGACAAGATTTTAGCACAAAATATGCAGTGTTAGTATTACTTGCTACACTCATCCTAAGAAACAGAAATAAAAAAGTAATAGAGAAAGAAGGCTGATAAACACCATATGACATTATTGCACAAATACTTTCACTTGTGTTTTGACATTGGTATAACTGTGTAACAGTTCAAGCTGCTCAGCTGCAAAATTGACAGTAAAGGTAAAACATGCTTACACATTGAGTTTAACATGTTCTTTATCATTTCTGGTCTTTCGCTTTAGTACTGCTGCAACATAGTCAAGCCTGACATTAGTAATACTGGCAAACAAATCATGAAATGCTCACAAAAACAACAATCCAACAAGCATAGCATTGTGATGAACATTATAAAACGTGTACAATAAAAAGTAAACAGTTAAAATAAAATTGGCATTAAATGTATTTATGTATGCCTGTAAAGTGTCCACTGCGGTAATCCTTCAGAAATCATTCTAATATGCTGATGCTAGAAAGTTGAAAAGAGATCTTATAAATACATAAAATTAGACATTTGGAATATATTTTATTATTATTATTTAACATTATAAATGTATTTGCTGTAATGTTTGATCAATTTAATGCATCCTTGCAGAATGAAACTATTTGAATTTATTAAAAAATTTAAATAATATATTATGAAAAAGGTCTTAGTTAAATATATGTATTGTCCATGTGATGAAAGTCAGTAGGGTCCAAAAAAACACTAAATAAAAACCACTGACTTTCATTGTATGGAGAAAAAATTATTTGCATGTTTGTGACAACATGAGGGACAACATGAGGGCAGAATATTATGCTTTTTATGCTAATTTCAACCTGTACAACAATTTTTTGAGGATGATTAGGACAACCTGGTCACCCACTGGCTGGGATCTGCATAATTTAATTATTATATAACTATTAAATATATTTAATACATATTTATATATTTTGGTATGTATTTGTATATGAATTCTGACAGCTGAAGCTGCAATGCAAAAGCTGAAGTGAGCTGTTTCAGCAGCAACAGTCTCACACACAGACACAGTCAGTGGCCCCAGCTGTCCCGGTCATCACTCTCATCAGTGTTAGACTCATATCCGGATGCGATACCGGACTCTCTGAATCCCGGTGTGTCCAGTGTGCAGAGAAACTGGTTCCCTGGAGGAGAGCAACCACCCGACTGATCTTCATCCTGACCCTGTCCTGAGTCACGGTCCTGCTCCGGCTTCTTCTCCCGCTCTGAAGATCCTGAGAAGAAACAGAAGCCGTCGAGCCGAGCGAGGCCGTTTGAGAGAGGGAAGCCCTCGCGAGCGCTCGAGGGAGGATTCGGTTTGGGGTCGCGCGACACAGCCGGCATGTTGGCACGCAGGGCGATTTCCAGAAGGCTGTCTTGAGATCCCACTGCAGGGAGGAAATGACATTATGGCATAGTCTTTGATAGAGTTTCTGAGCCGACTTTGTCAAGCTAAATATCTAATCACCAGAGTAAAGGCCTGGTCCTACCAAAAATTATAACTTTAGAGGCATATATAACCATAATTATATGTACATGAACATCAATCAAAGCATGCTCTTTAAAGGAATAATTCTTCCCAAAAGAAAATGTTGTAATATCTATAAAATACACACAAAATAGATTTGTAAAGATGTTACTGAAACTCTGAATACATAAAAAACCCTTTACCTTTTAGATATTAGGATAAAAACGTGTGTATAAATATTACAAATCACTACCTAACAACACTAACGAGTTCAACCTGGAACTGGGATTAATTTTATGATGCTTGTAAAGACTGTTCTCTTTCATTATATGGAAAAGAGCAGCATGAACATTATTCAGAATGTCTTATTTTTTCATCAGTGGCAAAATCTTGTTCATTAGTGGAAAATCTTGGAGCAGGGTCGTCCAGACTCGGTCCTGGAGGGCCGGTGTCCTGCAGTGTTTAGCTCCAACCCTAATTAAGCACACCTGAAGCTCTTACCAAGTTGGAGCTAAATTCTGCCAGACACCGACCCTCCAGAACCGAGTTTGGACAGCCCTGTCTTGGAGCAACATAAGGATGAGTAAATGACAGGATATTAATTGTAGAGTGATCATGTCTTTAACATTCTTCTGCCTTGCACACAGTGTGGAAATAAAGAGGAAAATCCATTGATTGCACGTGAGTCTGGAGACTTACAGGGGGAGTTTTTGTGTGGCCGAGCGCGGAGCTCCAGCTCTTGGACGTGTTTGACCAGCAGTGAGAGATGCTGCAGGAGTTCAGTGTTCTGCTGCAGGAGCTGCTGGACTCTAGCCTGAGCCTCGGTCCTGGCGCTGGTCTCCACCGACAGCTGCTGCTGCAGCAGAACCACCTACACAACCACAACTACTAGATTTTACACTTCCTTTAGAAAGAATCTGTAAAATAACTGTTCTCCAAAAGCGCTGATGGGTAGGGGAAAATGTTACATATCATTAAATTTTACAAACATATCATTTCCATAACGACCAGCGCAATTCTTTTCCCCAAAAGATTCTTGAACATTTGTGAAGAACGTGAAGAACGTTTTAATAACTTTTTGTTGAATGCAAAGGTTCCACGCATGGTAAAGGTTCTTTGAGTAACCATTAATTCCTGTAAAAACTCTTTATTTTTGATGTGACCTGTGCGGAGGCGGCTTGGCTCCTCTGCTCCTGCTGTTGTAACTCTCTCTGCAGGAGCTGCACCTGATGGCTCACGGACAGAGGACTGGACAGAGGAGACGACTCCATCACCGGCTCTTCACACACCTGCATGGAGAAAGTAGGACACACATGCTGTTTACTATATTTAACCAACAAATTACCTTTAACATGGTCAGAATACAGCCAATTAAAAGAGTAGTTCACACAAAAATTATACTTATCCCGTATTTTACTCACCCCCAAGCCATTCTAAGCGTATATAACTTTCTCCTTTCAGACGAACACGGTCAGAGTTTTTTAAAACTGTATCCTGGTTCTTCAAAGCTTGGTGATTCTGGTTTATAGTGGCACTTAATTTAAAGATCCATAAATCATACATATCCATACTTCATACACAAACATTAATACTTATGCACGTTAATACATTCATAATACACTTCAGAAGATGTGTTTGATACCTAGATGCATTTTTTGCTACTTTGGGAGCTATTAGTCTTTTTCCAAACATATCAGTGAGAATAGTTTACCAAGCTATTATATTAGAGAACACTATGTACTAGTTCTGAAGTTCCGCTCACAAACTGAATTTGATTACAGTGAAAAATACAGCATCGGGCCCAAAGAAAATTCGCATGTTTGCTCCTGTGGTTGGCATACGTCTGAAAACATCAGCATGCTCACAGACCACCGATCAAAGAAACATGAGTTCAATCGTATCACAGCAAGTCATTTTGCAAACCATTACAAATACATGAAAGCTTAAACCTCCTAAAAACTCCCCGGCCATCGAATACGTGTCGGCATCCACAGCCAAGCCAAAATTCTAAAAAACATCTAAAATGTGTTTCCTTAAATGCATAATTCATAAATAATCCCCATCAGAACCGGTGGAAGTTGGCATGTTAATAAACAAGACTTATTTTAAACTACTCTAAATGTCGTTAGACTGTTTTTAAGGAATTAAAATGATTCCAACGACGTGTTTTCAAAGAACTACATGAAACCTGGCTCGTAATTATTCATCTTTTAGTCCTACTTGTTGTGATCATGCCCCAATTTCTGCCCTATAAACCATGTAGGATGAGCAAACTGTAGCATCTATTAATAACCAAAAACAGGCAAAACCTGAGCTATATTTATAAAGACAACACCTGAGATCTCTTCTGCCTTTCAGTTCCTGCAAGGCTGTCTGTTGGTAAACATTTCCCTCGATACAAAAAAAATATGAAAGCGACGATAAAAAATGAAGATGGCTGGACACACATTTCTTTCAGATTTTTGGCTAAACTTTACCTTTTCATCTTTCTCCAGCCCAGTGTTGCTTGACATCTCAGTGACGCCGCCAGCAACTGAAGTCTCGTCTTTGCTTTTCTCTTCCTCACCTTTCACAAGCCATGCTGCAATTCAGATTAAAAAAAAAAAATCAGTTTCACAGGTACTCTGTTTCTTTGTCCAAGTCAAAGAAATGCTTGACAAGCAACCCCTCCAAAACCGAACACGATACTAAATACTTATATATAATATATTTAGATATTTCTGGCTATTTTGACCATTTTTTTGTATTGACCACATCGAAGGATTGTGCAAAATGTTTTAGCTTTATATTATGCTAAAGTCTACTTTTATATTACGGTTAATGTAGCTTTTGTTTATAGTTAAATAAAGTGGGTATACGGCCTTTTATTAGATAACATTATGGCTCAAATACAGGTATGTCTAAAAATATTAATTAGATTTTTTTTTTAATTACATAAATAATTTTCTTTGTGTGAATGTTTTTGTCTTTTCGACAATAACATTTTTTTATTAAGTTTTGAGCCAAACCATAAATATAATTTGACAAATCTAATATGTTTGGCTTTAACATATTAGGCAAATTATTTTAGAATTGGTCAAAAGTATCACTTACTTTTCAATGCACCGATCATATAAAATTCTCATACAAAATAAATATCTAAGTTGCTCCGAAACAGTGATAAAGATAACGATAATAAGGATTTAACATAATAAAAGTTCAGATGATATGTGGATAATGTTTGATAAAATGAAATGTGATTGAAAGCCAATGTCTCCTCACCGTCAGCGTTGTCTAGACTCTGTTTATGGCACACCTCAAACGCCTGACCCACGGTCCGCACTATCCTCATGGCTTGACTCTGGGACACAGACAGCACATCTTTAACTCGCCAGGGTCTATTAAACGTGTCAAACATGCTTTCCACATGCAGGTAAACATCTGTGGATTTTCGCTTGATCCGGCACAAAAAGCTGTACTCGGAGAGACAGCAGAATTAATTCACCTTCAACAGAGGAAAAGAGATTTATAGGAAAGAACGTCAGATATAAGGAAGAGAGAAGGAGCGAGTGAGAGAGGGAGAACATTACAGCCATAAGTCAATTTCACATTATAGTGGTGCTGTCAAAGTGATGGATTAGTTCATTTCAGATGGGCCCTGGTGCTGTGGCCAAAACCTTAGCCAAAGACACTCATATCAAGCAGCTTATGCCAACATCACTTTCTTTTTCTGTAAAAAACAGACAGATCTGTGGCATGTTAAGAATATACCATGAGACGAAGTTTGCAACAGAATTATTCAAAATCAAGTAATTAATTTTAATTATTGGGTGAACTATCTTTATGTGCAGGTGTGTATATATA